>NC_041724.1:5653192-5953192 GCF_900700375.1 Denticeps clupeoides
TGGTAGTAGCCTAGTAACACACTCGCCTATGAACCAGAAGACCCAGGTTCAAATCCCACTTACTACCATCGAGTCCCTGAGCAGAACACTTCAAATTCAAATTAAATTCAAATTTTATTTGTCACATACACAGTCATGCACGGTATGATGTGCAGTGAAATGCTTTATGCGACTGCTACAGACCACAGTATTGCAAATGTTGCACGTAAACAATGAACCAATATGCAAATATTGCAAACATAACCAAATATTACACTTTTACGTCTTTAACATAAAATATGTGTAACTGGTAGGGTGAAGGTGTGCAAATGAGTAACAGACAATGTTTAAAGAAAAAAAAAAAAACTAAGTGTCTCCAGGGGGGGACTGTCCCTGTAACTACTGACTGCAAGTCGCTCTGGATAAGGGCGTCTGGTAAATGCTGTAAATGTAAATGTAATTCAGGAATAATTCACTTCGCTGCATGCCCTGTTAGATGACGCAGCACTATATGCTGCATATGACTGTGTTGGCAGAGCTGAGAGGATCACCTCACAAGAACGCAATTAAACTGAGCAGCTCTCCAGACACTCCAACACTCGGCCATTTCCATTTCCGCCCAGCCTACAACCGTGGCGAGGAGATGCCCCGACTCCCATCCACCTGAGGCCTGGAGGGCCACTCCAGCCCGCAGACTCCTCTTACTCACGTCTGCTCCACAGAGGCGGCGGAACGACGCCGCGCGTCCACGCCACAAGTCCGGAGAGGCGCCCGAGGAGGCCGGAGGCCTTCAGCTACACCGGCGCGCGTGTAAATCTGATACGGGCGTTACAGCTCGCCAGCATTGCACAGTTAACCGCCGGGAGAGCGATGGAACAGTCTCAGCGGTTTTATTCCCATACGTTCTGCTGACGTAATGGCGGGAGGGTTCGACTCTGTCTCGCTGTGTCTCACAAACCAAAAAAAAAGAATAATGCGCTCTCAACAGAGTTCACCTTTTTAAAAACGAAATGAAAAAAGCGCATATGGGTGAAACGTGGCGGTGGCGAAGGGACGTGTGAATGGAAACCGCAGGAAGCGGCATTAGTGGCAGCGTTGCTGCCCTCCGCACGAAACAATGTGGACACGTTTCTTTTTTTATGAAGAATGAATCAATAAATCATTTATGGTTCTTTGTTTATTTCTGAAGCACATTTCATAGGAGGCCACAGCATTATTAACTGATTATCTGGCTTTTGACGGAATTAATATGTGGGTGTTTGGTGTAATAACAAGAAACGATGGCTCGTTCGTAGAAATTTTAAAGTAAAATGCAGGAAACGCAAACCGTTTTTAATCGTATCACAAATGCACAACATTTATTTCGTATTTAGCCCAAGATCACACACAATTCGTCCCTTTGACGGGCTTTGACTGTTGAGATCCCCAAACTTGGACTTGGACATTTATAGAATTTCCTTTCAAATGTAAAACCTACATGGAGGCAAGGGTCGATGATCTGATGCCGATACTAATTTTATTAATGACCTAAGCACATTAGCATATTTCATCACGTTGGATGGCCTAATAATGCACACTCTACTCCCTCTGCCTGCTGACTCACTGCATTCAAATTGCGCCGCAGTATTTCTATATCCCGGCCGTCCATTCACCGTCCGTCCGGGAATAAAAGAGCGAGGCCTGCTCGCTGCCGAGACAGAAGCCCAGGGAGCTCGGCCGAGGTCCCGCCCCCCCCCCCCTCCCGCTGCAGAGGCACGGCCGAAGGCACCAATGGCCGAGCGCGGCCGGGCACCGCGAGCCAATGGCGTCGCTCCACTGCAAATCCCCTCCGCGTCAACGGGAGCCCCTCTGCCAATAACACAGCACCCCGACGCCTCGAACCGTCCAAGGCAGCGGCAATTAAAAATAAAACGAGCAGGACTCAATATCATTCAGCTCAATACGATTGATCTATAATGAATTCGCTCTGAGGTCCTTTGTTAGTTTAGCCAATACTGTAATAGAACATGTAAGGTGCCAGTAAAACAAGTCCACGAGTGTGTATGTGCGTGTGTGTGAGACCAAAAAATCAATATATCGCTGAGGTATTACAGATATCGATCTGATATCGAAGCTAAACACGGCATACGTATTCACGGTGATTTTCGGTGATTTTCTTTTTTCGTGTATATCTGCGGGACGCCGCTCTTCTTCTTCTTTTAGGAATATATCGTATCACAGATCCGGAGAGTCTCGGAAGGTATTGAACGTTTTGTGTTATCAGCGTCTTGGTATTTTACAGTATTGCGGGATTTCTTCTGTCATTCCCACCGCCAGTGCGTGTGGGGGGGTGGTGTGGGCTGGACTGGACCAGCTATCGGATAAGAGTCGGTCTAAAGGCCTCTCTCTCTCTCTCTCTCTCTCTCTCTCCCTCCCTCCGTCTCTATCTCTCTATCCTCCCGGCGGAGCCTCCACAGCTCTGTCCCTCAGGCCGCGAGGACCCTGCCTCGCCGTTTAATTACGCGCACTCGCCGCCCGCCGCAGAGGCTGAGAGAAACCAGACAGACAGAGAGAGAGAGAGAGAGAGAGAGAGGGATGATGGTGGGGGTTCAATTCTGCGGTCCGACTTTCATAAGAACATTTCCAGGAACCTTATTAACCGCCTCTTCCCCCGTCACACGTCCCCGAACCCACTAATGCGGCACGCTGGCACACGTCGCCTTCCACCGAGGTTGGAACGTCTACCGCCAGGTATTACACGATTATCAGGCTCGAGCTGCGTGGTAAGAAGCGTATTTCTGGTCCCTGCTAATCTGCGCCGGTTTAGAACCGGGAGGGGGAACAGAAACGACGAATTCCCGCAGGGAGCCGTCACCCGAAAAACTGGCCTTTTAACGGTGGCTCCGGTGCTGCAGAGAGATCAATGCCGCCGCCGCCGCCGATGCAGGGATTTGCATGGAGGAAAATAACGAAGCTCCAAGCTCGTTTAGGCCGACCTACAGCAGCGATTTCATAACCCCGAAAACACACCGATACGGTAATCTGCCGAGCCGAACAGGAAATCGGCGGGCCGCTACCGAACGCCCAGAAACGGCCACCTCTCTAGCCTGCGGCCCGTCCCGTTCCGCCCCCCTCCGGGTCCGGTTGTGACTCAGGGGTTCAAGCGAATGCGGGCACCGGCGTACAGGCGAGAGCACGTCACACTCAGCCACACACACACACACACACACACACACACACACACATGTCATCACGTCAGGCCAGCTCGCCACGTTCCGCGGTTTACTGTTAGGCCGCGGCGGGACGGGGGGGCGCGGATGGCGGCCCGCGGCGCCGGAAGAGGTTAGACCCTTTGTTGCGAATGCAATTCTAATCAGCAGCGGAGGAGACATTGATTTTTGTGTGAGTGTGTGTGTGTGTGTGTGTGTGTGTGCATAGAATGGGTGTTACCATCGGCAATAATAAACCGAAAGATCACGGAACCCCCCCCTCCCCCCCAAAAAAGGATGGATGGAGGGATGTAGGATGGAGAGCATCACCAACGCCGTCACGTCGCGCCTCATTTGCATACGTAGCGCGCACGGAGCCACTAAGTTACAGGTCGCGTGCGATTTGCGGTGCAGGGGAGGGTGTGTGTGTGTGTGTGTGTGTGTGTGTGTGGGGAAGGGGGGGGGGGGGTTCGGGACCCACGACCATGTGACATTTTACCCCCGACAGTTTGAACCAGCCGGGCTTCGCGGTCCCCGGCCGAATATGATTATTAATTTATTACGCATACATAACGCGTTGTGGGATCGGCGGAAAAACGCGTCCGGATGCGGCGCGATCGACGTGCAGGCGCCTGGTTATGAATATAATTAGTATTGTGTATGTTATATATTGTGTGTGCATTTTTCTTCACCCCCCCCCCCCTTTGTAATTGACGCGCGTTGCGCACGTTCATAAACGGGGCATCTGGCTGCACGAGTCGTCGGTGAAAACGGCCAAAACGCGGCGACGACGAGACAAAAACGGGGACAGAGGTGTCCCGATCGGGCGCGCGACGGCCGCCCCGCGTCACACGGCATCGATCAAAAGCCGCATAGCGGCGCTCAGGTGGCGTAATGGAGGTGGTCGAGCGGCGAGCGGCACCCACCTCGCGTCTCCGGCGCGGCCGCCTCTTCCCCGGGCCTCGGGCCGACGGCAGGTGGCCCTCAGCGCTCCATCTTTATTCCACGGAGCGGCGGGGACGCGTCAGATGTCCAGCGGGCGCGACGGCCGCGACGTGGTGGCTGCTGGTAGACTCCGCGTCGCCGTGGGCTGTGCCGCCGCCGCCGCCGCCGCCGCCGCTGCTGCCATTGTCACCACCGCGACTCCCGCCCCCCCCACCACCACCGACGCCACCGACACTCCTCCTTTTTTTTTTTTTTTTTTTTTTTTTGCAGCTGGACCTTCTCCCCCCGTCTCGTCGTTAACTTGCTGCCCCCCCCCTTCTGTCGAGCGTCTCCTCCCCAGAGAAATAAGAGAAAAAAAACCGCGCAGCAGGGCCCGCCGCGCACCGGAGGATGGGCTGCGACCGACCGACCGATCGATCGATCGATCGATGCTTCGTCAATGGATCGCGAACAGCAAACCGTGCGTTTCGTCAAATATTCTCGCCGCAACCTCCGTGGATCCCGATTGGCTGTTCGGGATGAAATCACGTGGTCTTTTCCGAACAATTGCGGGGAATCGCGGCCGCCGCGGAAATATCGTAATTACGAGCTCCGGGCGAGCAAATCGGTTTATCATTGATGTTATCGTTATTATTGTCAACCTGAGAGCCGTTTATAAAAATGGACCTTGTCGGACGGTGAGATTAATAATATTGCGACACAATTCGTGAAGAGAAAATAAGAAATGTGTTTCTCTTCCGCATTTAATTTCCCAATTAAGTTAAAAAAAATCCGTCAGTCAGGATCTCACAAAAGTGGCAGCAGACGTGACCCTTGGGTCTGGCTGGGGTGTTG
Source organism: Denticeps clupeoides (assembly GCF_900700375.1). Taxonomy (NCBI): domain Eukaryota; kingdom Metazoa; phylum Chordata; class Actinopteri; order Clupeiformes; family Denticipitidae; genus Denticeps; species Denticeps clupeoides. The sequence continues at coordinate 5,658,139 of NC_041724.1, forward strand.
CTGGTAGGCCTTATTTCCTGCATCCGCATCACAAAGCGGGTTCGAGTTATAGCCTCCAAAACGTTTAAAGTAAGTTTTTTTGTCATATTTGCTTAATACATTCAAATTTCAGACCAGACCACTAAATCTGAATCGGGGCCGCCCTCGCATCGCGTTTTTTCTCTTGCTTTCAGATTTGCGAGGCTCCGAAATGTAAAGGACGGCCGCATATCCCACCCCTGCGCTGGACTCCACTTCCTTTGGCCGGAGATAAAATGCAGAGCGCCACCGTCAACTGGAGGCCTCGGCCCTATAATCATTTTTTTTTTTTTAAAAAACCATCAGCAGGCCTACTGCGCTCAGCAAATAAATGAAAGTAGTTATTTCTGAGGCCAGTGTTTACTTGACACTTGCTTGAGTGCACGCAGGCCTGACGATCACCATAGTGATGGAAATTACCGCCGTGTAGGTTTCCATCTCGATAAAGTTGCCCAGGCGTTGGCCACGAGGCAGAGGTGTGACGCAGCCCGCGCATCTCCACACAACAGCACGACTCGCGCAACACCTGCACTTTTATAGCCGGGGGGGGTCGCGAGAGTTCGTCCACGGCCGTGCGGCCATCGAGACGAGGCGGACACGCGAACCTCCGTCCAAAGTTCCTCCGGAGCTTCGCAGAAGACGCAAACGTGCTCCTTCCACTTCTCCTCAGCTCATTGCCCGAGCGATTTTTGACTCCGCCCGCCCTTTGTTCCGTTGACAAAACTTTTTGCGGCCTTGCCATCTACGAAGCCTGCATGAAAAATGCAACTCGCAAAATGCATCCTGGGAATGCACACGGTGAGTGACAGCGTTCTGATAATATAATATCATATTCGTCAGATTGCAGACGTGCACCCATTACGTCCTGAACAGTGCGAGCCCCGGTCATCCGGGGAAATTCACCACAACTCGCATTCTTTTCAAGCAGATCACCGTCGACCACCGTGCAAAGTTCCGAATGGGAACCACGTACACATGCAGAGTCACTCCGTGACCTGTGTGATTTGGCTGAATGTGAATACAACTCAGACGCGAGAGGATTTCTGGAGCTCCACTGGGTTCATTTAAAGATGCAATATTAAGATTTACATCAACATGAAGATGTACAATTTCAGCTTTAAACATTAAAATTCAAAGTTCATTGATAGGATGTGTTCTGATTTAATGTCAATAGGTGCTGATGGCATCTGTAACAACTATTATGTGTTTACATCTGTACTAAGGCCGGACTGAGGGTGGATTTTATTCAATTTACATAACATTATGTAAATTACTTAATACTATGGTATTTTTAAATTTGTGTTGTTTTCGTCAACAATGTTATGACAAAATATCTTCATCAAAAAACCTTTTTGATGTGATGAAGGTGAGACAAGCTGAGAAGTAAATGCTGGTCATGTGATGATAGTAATCAGAAGGTTGCCGGTTCGAATCCTGGTCCGCCAAGGTGCCACTGAGCAAAGCACCATCCCCACACACTGCTCCCCGGGCGCCTGTCATGGCTGCCCACTGCTCACCAAGGGCGATGGTTAAAAGCAGAGGACACATTTCGTTGTGTCACCCCGTGCTGTGCTGCAGTGTTTCACAATGACAATCACTTCACTTCATTAGTTTGGATCACATCCACAGCAATGCTGGGTTTATTCTCACCCTCTGCACTGCCATATTAGGATTTGGTCAAGAACACGGCCTCCCCCAGGATCACCCCAACGTGAAGAGTTGGGGTTTTCATTTAAATGGACTCACCTACCGCTGTCCATCGACCCCGCTCTTATTAGGGGGGCTTCTCGTGAGTCCCAGATTCTGCCGCCGCATTATAACCATAAACGCGGAGACGACCACGTCCTCATTACTGTGTGACTCTTGGAATCAGCACACACACACATTGACACGCACATCACAGCCGACGTGGACATCTGTGTCTTATACACTTCATTTGCCTCCCGCATCACAAACCAGCGACAGTGGCAAATGTTGTCATTGTTAAAAGGCTCCTTTGCAACACACTGGCCGGTCGTCGGCGGAAAGTGACAGGAATGCATTACAACTGTGCTCGTTTATGAGACCCAGGCCTAGAAATACGTATTTGACACCAAGACAATAAGTAGGCAATGAAATCGGGTTTATTTTAATTGTGTAAAAAAGCACATTGAACTGAACCAGGTTGAGGGGCGGAACACTGGCGATTCCACGAAGTCGGGTGGCTGGATGTCACGCAGGGTTTCCTCTTGATGCTCCAGTTTCATCCCACAGAGGCAGACATGCAGGTTTGGTGAACTGGTGATGCTAAATGGGCCCTGGGGTGTTCATCCAGGGATGGACCGGTGCCCTGTCCGTGGATTACTCCTGCTTTGCACCCACAGATTGCTGGGAAAGGCTCCAGCTTCCATGAAAACCTGACATAGATAAGTGGGCTTAGAAAACAGACAGATGGTTTTTGGTTGAGAGTCATAGTCCCCCCCCCCGTACCAGCAATGAGTCCATGCAGATCAGGAGAACCTCAGCACTACAGAATGTTGCAAGGTCAAGGAGAAAGTTCAAGAGGGGGGCTCCTCAGAAGCCAACAGGAGCCTTGAAAGAGCCACAGGATCCAGTTAAGTTAAAAAAAAAAAAACTTAAGTTCTCGGGCATGGGGCAAAATGAAACTCAGCAAAAACTTAGTTCTTCTTTGGACAAATAGGGACTATAATCAGTCAAGAAATGCCATTAATCTGGGCAGCACCGTTTTTATAAAGTAAAAAATTAAAGCATGTCTACATTGGTTCGCTATATCTTTCACTTTAAAAGTCAGAATTTTTAAATGTATATATTTCACAACCTTAGCTCAAGCTTAAGAGTCAAAACCAATGCAATGATGTGCATTCACAGAGTATAAGGATGATGGATGCCTATTTCATGACCACTGGAATTTTTAATCATAGAACAAGAGGAATCAGGATCACAAATTGTAAACCTCCTCTCAGCTCCTGCAAAGAAAAATCTTATACACACACACACACACCTCATTTTCTCAGATACCTATTTTAAGGAAAATAAGGTCTGCATGAAAGCAAATATTTGGCAGTGTCTGCTTGGAGGGCGCATGCTACACGGCTGATAAGAGATGGCGAGGTTACACAAGGCAATGTTACTGCAAGCAGCTAGTTTAACCAAGGCAGGGTACACTACTTGGTGCTGGTCCAGACAGGGTCCAGTCAAGAGCCTCACAAGATCCAATGGATATGGGGAAAAATGGGTAGCTTCCATTTCCAGACACTGCATAAATATTAAAGCGATTGCTCATTTGATTTAGTAACATGGACGGAGGCCACAAGTGAAATCGTGTCTCACGTTGCATGCTTTTCTAATTTAACTCGTCACATTATCCCATTAGAAAGTGTACATTCCGTTATTTTCATTACAAATTATGTTCTCAGCATCGCTACTTGAGCAAGAAATTAAATCTTAAATCTCAACCTGCCGTGGACCACGTAGAAAAGCTGATGTTCTGATGTTATCCCAGCATGATGTTCTCCAAAGTGTGATGCAGAATGCTCAAAAATTTGAATGAATAAATTAACCGCATTACAAAGCTGTAGCTGCGAGAACAATTGAGATATTTTAAGAAATATCGATGCATAGTAACCATATGGCTGCCTGTGTGCTCAATTAAGTGTAAACGCAAACATCTGCTTAGACATTACAGCCCTGCATTTCTCCCCCACACACCGCTGGTGGTCCGTGCCTCAGTGCTGGTGTCAATCATCAAAGACCAAATCTCAAACTAAAGAGACATTAACGCGCAATCATGATAGATAAATAAAAAAATAGACAAATAAATAACTAAATAACTGAATTTAATCTCTCCTGGCATCATCAGCTCATCTCCTATGATCTACGGCGGGTGTGCACGTGTGCCCATGACTGAAAGGCACAGCATGGCAACAATCAATCACTGAAGCACAAGCATCTTTGGACCTGGAATTTATATCAAAAGATTGTGCAAATGTAAAGGCAACCATGGAAACACGCAAGACTGGGTTTTAATTTACAGATTAGATTCTGAATGGACTATTTTTAACTATGACCAATTTTAAACAGGCAGTTCACCGAAGCCAACAGCATTCTTTCAGATGCACAATATATAGATAGTTTGGCAAGGCGAATGAAAAGAAAAGAAAAGCTGCTGTTTTATGTGTTGCATCAAAACTGGCCGTTGCCAGATACAGATCTCAAGACAGGGGGAAAAACAATAATCAAATTTCAATAACATATTTCGTTGCTACCACAGGTAGAAGGAAGAATTATTCTGAAGATTAAAGAACTCTGTGAGACCCGAAATTTCTGTGACAGTATTTCAGGTAAATTAAGTGCAATCTTGGCATAGATGCACAACCATATAAAAGAAAAAAAAGCTTTTTATTTTCCTGTCCTGTAACAAATCCAGGTGGCCAGAAGTGGCCTCAGTGTTTGTGATATGTACTTAATGGATGTCAGATTTCATAAAAACACCTACCTTGAGTCTCCAAAATAATTTAAAATACTCCTCAGTGTTACATTGTAGACATAAAGGCGCATTGAATTGTGTGTTAGACGTGTGTGTTAAGACGGTAAAGTCATGTCAACACACATCACAAGTCATCCTGTAGTTTATCACACCACACACACACACACTACTGCAATCAAGCAGTCCTTTTTTTGTCTCGGTGTCTCAAATGAAACAGTGAGGCTCATGGAATATGTAGAACAGGTGGGGCCAAGAAGTGGAGGACTGAGGTGGGTGGGGTTGCTGTGGACCCCGCCTCCTTGACCTGAGTAAAGTACAGAGTGCAGGCGGGAGGGCACGGTCCTCAGCAGGAGCAGTTGCCGCAGCCCTTGACGTTGTTGAGAATCTCCTCCTGCAGTTTCTTCCTCTCCGCCTCCTTCTGTGAGAGACGCTGGGCGTCTGGCTCCACCTTCCCGTCCCGCCCGTTGCCGTTCAGGATTTTACTGTTCTGCGTGTTCCACAAGTCACCGTAGAGACTGCCTGGCATGGCCAGCAGCGATGAGTGGGATCCCCTCTCAGCCACCCTACCCTACAGACAAGAGAGAGAGAGGAACTCAAGTCACTTCTCTATAGATCCTCAGGCGTGACCCTCAAAGGACAGGGAGCCGCTGCGGTTCCACCCTCCGGTTATCAGTGAGTCACAGGTGGAGACACTCAGTAGCCAAATCAGTGTGAAAGTCACTCCCCCGAGCAACACACCCAACCATACGAGTCCCTTTCCAAGGTGGCGGAGGACAAAAAGGAACCAACAGGAACAACATAGTTGTGCCAATTAAAAATAAAAAAGGCAACTTATTTGACTAGAGGTCTAGAGTAAACTTGACTTTGGTTGTGATTAACTCCTTATAACATATAACATTGAGTTCTCACAATTAAAATGGCAGAGACCTAAACTTAAAATTTGTATTTGTATGGCACCAAATTTATAGAGTTCCACCCATAAGATGTAACTCCACAATGCAGTTAAAAGAATTTAAGCCAATTCGGTATCAGTAATCGGTCACATCCCTGCTATATCAGCTCCGCTTCTACATGATTAGGAAAAGCAGATGCTAGTAGCAAATAAATCACGCAAGTGCGATTCTAAACAAGCGTTTAGTACAGAGACAACAAGAACGACGAGCTGCAAAAGCAGGAATTCACCAAAAAAAAGTATAGTATACGAGTAACTTCGCCATCAGAACAACAAGTTTTCCCCGATATTAAACTGTGTAGCATCGCCCCAGGGGCACTGTGGGAAGCTCCGCCCCCACATGCTACAGTCCTCTAACTTGTTATCTTTTGTTAAGTGGACAAAACAGCTTAGAAATGACTCCCTATAACTTTGCACCAAACCATTAAAGTAAAATCAACATAACAATGCTTGCTTAACCTGTTTTGTTGAATGAACAAAATTGTATTCATTGATTTCCCAAATGCACGTTATTTCATGGTACGCAATAACATTAATTTTACTAACTATTACAAACTAATTTTACTTTTTTACTAATTTTACAGTGGAATAATAAACCAGGTTCTAGTGGTTCCCCTTTTAACATATATCTGCTATGGATAACACATCTGGATTGTGCTTGCAGATTCCTGTTGTGGGTAAATCCTTCCTCCTCTACACAGATGAATGAAAAAAATCATGATTCTTTTGTTATTGAATTTATAGTCCTGTAATGGTGACTTTGGTTTTAAAAAATTGGTTGTCATTGCAGTTTTTCCTTTTTTCCCCCCACTCAAAATAGCATGTCGTGAAAGTGTAAAAACTTTGATGATTCATTGAAATATTTAAAAAGGGTTTCCATAGGGTGTATTGTGGGGGAGTGGTTGTCATTGTGAAACACTGCAGCACAGCACACTGTGACAACGAAATGTGTCCTCTGCTTTTAACGATCAGCCTGAGCAGTGGGCAGCCATGACAGGCGCCCGGGGAGCAGTGTGTGGGGACGGTGCTTTGCTCAGTGGCACCTCAGCGGACCGGGATTCGAACCGGCAACCTTCTGATTAAGGGGCCTTTTCCACCACTCCCCCAAACTAGTTGAATAAATTGAATCATTCCAGGTACTGGACCCTCTATAGAGAGCTGGGAATTAATAAGATAAAATAAGATGATCCCTTTATTAGTCCCACAAGCGGGAAATTTACAATGAGCATTAAAATCAGGCTGCTGGAAAGTAGAAGATAAATGGACGAGGGCAAGTTTGGAAGCGCGCACATGACAGACGGGAAGAGAGGCTGAGTGATAGGATGAGGACAAGTGTGAAGAAGTGTGACGCCACCTGCCCTTGTTAGAAGGTGAGGTGAATATGTGGCATTATGCAGCGAGGGTGTGTGGGGAGCGAGATGAATTATGAAGGAGTGATTTAGTGGAAGGGTTAGCGAGTGTGTGTGTGCGCGCATCAAGAGAAACGGAGATATAGGAAGATGTTGGAAGTGAACGGGGGAGGGGAGAGGGGGGGGGGGTGACGCGCGAGATGGAGAGGAACAGAGAGAAGCCCGGAACGTTCTCACAGGCTGTGTGTGGGTGCGGCAGCCGCAGCGCCGGCATTTAAAAAGGCTGCCAACAACAAAGCAAAGTATGAAATTAGCTCCAGAATGAGCACCGAGGCAGTCGGCAGGCTGTCTTCTAGTGATTGCGGCAAGATCAGCACGCCGGAGTCACCGCGGAGGAGCACAGTTTCCAGTGTTGACAGTATTTATAGCCGAGATTAGCCCGCGTCGCCTCCGAAATAATACAGCTCGTTCTATCAAAGTCGCAAAATCTAAATACGGACTAAAATGTTTCATTCTCATTTTGCGAGCAACTTCACTCCATCCGGCGGCCTGTCCCTGTCCCGCGTGACTCCAGCTTGGAATGGAGGTGATGGGGAGACAGGAAGAACCCGAGGTACAGAAGGAAACGGTCCGAGACAAAGAAACCGAGCTGAGGAGCAGCAGGAAGAAAGGAGGAGAGAAGAGAGGGAGGTGGGATGTGTAAACAGAGTGCAAACCACCCACACACCCAACTGGGGGGAGGGGGTGTACAACACAACAGAAAACACAAACACACACACACACACACACACACACACACACACACACGAGCAGAGGTGCAAGGTGCTTCACTTATTATTCTAATGAGCACCATCGTTCTCACCCTACAAACTACAAACTCTCAACCCCCACCAAAATGGAGGATCTCTGTCTCTCTAACACACACACACACACACACACACTGGAGGAGGACGTCTGGCCTTCTGATGTATAGTAACAGAGGCCAGCAAGGGCAGATGCTTTATTGACACTGGTTTCCATTATGCACCCATATGCTGACAGGTGGTGGTATTTATGGCGATTTGGGGGGAAAAAAATATTAAAAAAAAAACTTTTACAGGTCACACAATGGTGCGGATGAACATCTCCTCACAGAAGGACAAGAAAATGTACTCATTTTGCTTTAGTTTTGTTCAGCGACTCACACACTGTGTGTAATTCACATACGAAGACCTCACTTTGGCGGGTTGGGATTCGAACCCGCAACCTTTTGGTTACGAAAACGCTTCCTTACCTGCTAGGCCACCACTGTCCCATAAAGTCAAGTTGTTGACAGTGTGAATGAGTTATTAAATAACACAGGGTTGTTAATATGTTCTAAATGATTATGCACGCCTACATTAGCTACACCAGTTATCTAATGAGCTTAAAAAGAAAAAATATGTGCATGGATTTCAACAAAGCCAATAGCAGAATTGGAAATTACTCCCTCATTATTTTTTACACACACACACACACACACACACACACACACACACACACACACACACACACATATATAAATAAAGATCCATTTAAAAGCAGCAAGTGCAGAAGATGTGCTGAGCCAAGGACACTCAACCACGGGCTCGGGGTCGTGTATGAACAAGCTGATGTAGATCTGGCAATTTGCAGAGACTGGACTAAGGAACATTCCCATTTTCAAAAACAATACAGAACAACAAGTCACAGACGCTGCAAAAAAACAATCCTTTGGTTTTGCCTGGTGTTAAATTTTTTGGCTTTTGCTGTATAGGGTTTCACTGCAGTATCACGAGAGTGAAAGGGCTTCCATGTTTCATAATGAGGAAAGTACTTTTTTTTTTTTAAGTCAGTTGAATCAACCCGTATTCTTTATGTTTATTCTGCATCCGTCGCATTTTCTTAGTCACATTGGCAGAATGAGGTCACATAATTCACCTACAAACCATGTCAGCAATAAACTCAACACACCGGACCTGGCCGCGTTTGGAACAATTTGCTGTAAGTGTGAAAAGTGGCATCTGTCAGAACCGCTGGGGGGAGAAACCTTCCCAGTCAGTGGTGCAGGATTGAGATGTGGAAATGGGCGATAGCATCACAGATTTGAAGCGCCCACACTGCTCCACCAGCGCCGAGGATTTACAGGGGTTCACTTAAGCCTGTCTGTCCTTCATAAAGCTCTGCACCTGGGTTGTAATGAAAGAGGACTGATGGCTATTATATGCAATTAATTACTTAATTTCCCAAAGTGGGCAAAGCAAAAACTGGTGTTTCTGCATATTGCAGATAAGTGGGACCTCATACAGTCAACACACTTAGAACAATACATTTAAACAATCATTAAAAGGTGTTCTTGAGTTCTTTTAAATAGTATTTATAGTATATTCTAAGTATTATAAAAGGTATATGAGGTAGTGAGCACTCTTAAGCCACAAAGTGCTTTACGGGATCAGGGCTCTCTGTTTGTTCTAAAATTCAATTCAAGAATGATTACTGTCTGCTACAACAGATTAAAAAACGGCAGCATTACAGGGTCTGTTTAACACAGAGAAAAACAAACACAATGACAGTTTAAGGATTTGACAGAATGGGTCTCACATTTAGAACTTGCGTGTTACGTACAAAAAGAAAAAAATTGCGACTTGAAATAAGATAAGATCAATAAATAAAGTAATTCCTCCAGAACTTCTTCACCTCTGACATTAACACTTACAGATGCAACAGAGAAGATCTGATGACGTTCTGCAGTCGTTCATGTGTAATGAAAGCGATGGCAGTTATTTTGCACTGACCCCAGCCTTCCAGACAACAAGAGCAATCTAATCGTGAGATCCAAACAACTCATTACAGCACCCATGTGTGTTCATTACTGACAATTCTGCAGGAAAGCCAGCGATGCGCCCTACTCTGACACTTTCATGAAATGCTAGAAATCAGAATTAAAAATTTGCACAAGATGGGTAAAGCTGACATGCCCTAAACAGCAAAGATGTATTTCCTTTCCAATAATAATAATAAAAAAAAAACACACTACACAGCCACTGCATCAAAGCTGTTCCTTCAATCTTCAACGTGCAGACACAGAAGGAGATAAAAGAAAATCCGATTCTAAAAGGAAGCTCTGAAATAAGCAAATTCTCATTCAAGGTGAATAAATTTGCAGTAATTTCATTATTGCTAAATGTATACAGGAATGTTATTTTTTTTTCCTGGTTATTTATTTATCTCATATATATATATATACACACACACACACACAGAGAGAGAGAGAGACCACTACATTCAGACCATCCATCCACCTGACCCATCTGTGGGTAGTTTAAGAATTCCAAAACATATTTAGTGAATATTGCGCAGAGAAGAATGAATTTTATGAAATTATTGCATTGAGCAGTGGAATAAAATGTTGACTATACTTACAGCACAAAGTTTTAATATGTGGGCGTATGTGTGGATTTGCTTACCTGATTGAGAACAATGATCTCATCAGCGTCCACAATGGTGGACAGCCGGTGGGCGATGAAGACTGACGTCCTGTCCTTCACCATTTCCTTCATGGAGCTCAGAATGTTCTAGAACAGAGACAGTCACTTCATAAGAAAAACTAAGTATGAAAATGAAAAAACACAAAAAAACTAACTCTGCCTTAATGGACACTGCAGAAAGTCAGACACTGACTGCGGTCCCTCCTAAATAACAACTAACATCAAAATGAGTGACAGTATTTATATGAAAAGCGCAGTCACATTACAAGCAAACAAAATAAATAAACAATGAATAGATCTCAATGGAAACTAAGTAAACATCCTCTCTCCTGCAGTAATATCCCCTGCCCGTAGCCTCATAAATCACTGAGCTCCTACACCAAGTGCAAACACGGCAGAATTAAGATTAAAAAACAAGAGCCTTGTGTAGGTGCAGATTCATATATATATATATATATATATATCAAACTTTACAGTCTCCACCCTAATGAACAGGGTTTCTTGATTTGATGACATCATGAGGTTTATCGGAAGAGTTTTAAAACACACACATACACACACACCTCTTCAGTGATGGAGTCCAGTGACGACGTGGCTTCATCATACAGGAGGATGGGCGGGTTCTTCAAGATCGCCCTGGCAATGGCAACTCGTTGCTTTTCACCCCCTGAACAAACAAAATGGCACTTCTTACAGTCGACCGTTCAACCAAACTATCCCAGAAACATGAACACACACCTTTGTTGCAGAATAAATAAATACATGTTGAATGAACACGTACCTGAGAGCTTTAGACCTCTCTCCCCAACCTGAGTTTGATAGGCATGAGGCATTTTAAGAATGGCATCATGAATGCCTGCCAGCTTTGCCACATGGTGCACATCCTCTGGTGTAGCGTTGATGTTGCCATACTGCAGGTTGTAGAAGATGGTGTTGTGGAAGAGAACAGCATCCTGTTGAGGGGGGTTTGAAAATAGCCCTCATCAGAATTAATATTTATATTCCATCCCCTGCACCATATCACAGAGAGTACTTCCATGGTAACCTGGGCAACACCGTGAAATATGTTATCTCCTCACCTGTGGTACCACACCCACAGCCTTCCTCAGGGTCTCCAGGCTCACGTCTCTGATGTTCTGCCCTCCCACATAGATGCTGCCCCGCTGAGGCTCGTAGAACCGGAACAGCAGCCTCACGATGGTGCTCTTGCTGCAGCAGGTTGGAGAACAAGGAATGTAAGCACAAAGAAACAAATACAGACTACAGACTGGCAATAAAAAAAGAAAGAAAAACATATGGCAAGTTATTATGAGCAAAGCACCAATATATTTAAGCATAGAACATATTGATGTAAGGCCAAAATATATCTGTTATATTCTGTGCTTTAGGTTCACAGTATTAAACTAGTCTTCACAATTCGGTCTTAATTTTTAACATATATCAAATTCATTTTGATACACAGCTCTGGAAAAAAACACTGCATATATTTTTCTATGGCAGCCATTTCATGTTCATTATTTGTTGAATTCCATTCCACAACTTCTTCTGTGGTTACTAAAGTATTTAGTTAAGATTATTTTAACATTAATTCAATTGCAAACACTAAATTATTGAAGAATATAAAGACCGTGTCTTAATTTATTTAAAAAAAAAAAATGTTTGTCCAGAAGTGTAGTTCACTGGTACCTACTGCAGCTGGACAGGAACAAAATCGCTGCTACAAATGACACAGGGCCGTCACTACGTACTGACATGTCCTATCAATAAACGCAGATGCCACAAAGAGGAAAGATATGCTTAATGCTGCTGAATGTGATTTTATACCATGCTAAGTAGGGGGTTATAGCCCACAGCCACCATCACTCACCCAGACCCACTGCCACCAACAATGGCCACTTTCTTCCCAGCAGGCACCTCGAAGGACAAGCCAGTGAGCACTTTCTGTCCCTCCAGGTACTCGAAGTAGACGTCCTCAAACCTGATAGTGGCCTCCTGAGGGGTCACAATGAGCGGGGGAGCCAGCTCTTTTTCCTGCGACACGCACACACCCAGAGACAGAGTGAGTGTGTGTGTGTGTGTGTGTGTGTGTGTGTGTGTGTGTGGACAGTACCTTCAGAAAGCTGGCCTTTGAAAAGGTCTGCATTTTACTCGTAAAAGGAGGGCTCCACAAGCATGTAAAAATGCTGTCAAAACCTCTGCCTTTAGACTGGTATTCTATACTAGAATTGACCAGCGTTTACCAATTTTGTACAGATTTTGCTGCAGAAGGAAGCCAATTGTGCAAAAAAAAAAAACCCCACAAAAATCAGCCAGAGTGACAAATATCACAGGACGTCTGCTTTGGACCTCACAGCGGGATCTGAGTTTGTAGGCTCGGCTCACCCCAGGCTGCCAGTCTGCAGGCACCCACACACGCAAGCACACATGTGCTACTCACTCAGTCTAAACATGGAAAAATGAGAACATGACAAAAACACTCTCTATTCTCGTGGACAATCGGACAATTCTTTTTTTTTTTTTTTTGGGCATTCACGTTACCGAGAGACAGACAGAAAATCAAATTAGACAGCCACTGATGGCCTGATGCATTGCTCTGCCATCCAAACCAAGACAATGGCCTCCATTACTGGGAACAATTGGATAGATTCGGCAATTGTCCGCAATTACAGTCTGCATAGAGAATTAGCCAAGTGAAGGGCGAACTTCATCAGTCCTAAAAGGCAATTTAACCCATTTCTCCCAGACACAAAAAGATTGCAAAAATGAAGGCACTGCAATATCACATTTACCTTAAGCATAACAAAAAAAAAAATCTCTTTCTATATTAATATTTAAATAAATAACTACAGGTGTTCTGTTGAGGTTTTGAGTTTTGTGCATTGCACAAAAGAAAACTCTTATCTCAATAGAGAAAGATGTGGTAGGAGATTTCTATTGTATGGGATAATACACATCCTGGGCGGTGCCCTGAGCGTGTCCGAGCGAATTAATTCGGGGATTGGTGGCCTCTCACCTTAATCTTCGTGTCAACGCTGAGCAGGGTGAAGAGTGTGTTCATGTCAATGAGGGCCTGGCGTGTCTCCCTGTAAACTGTGCCCAGGAAGTTCAGCGGCATAGAGAGCTGGAAGAGCAGACCGTTCACCATGACCAAGTCTCCCACCGTCATTGTTCCTGTGCATCCCGCGCCACACACACACACACACACACACACACACAAACACACACTTAAATCATTCATCAGTCTGAAGCTGGTTCCTGATTAGTGTGTTTATATTGTAGACATTAAGCAGCTTTCATACTTAAATTACATCGACAACGCACTGTGTCCACTTAGATTCAAGAACAGAACTTTATTGTCATTACGACCATATGACAGTACCTGGCTACTGAAACCACGTTTCACCCGAGAGTTGCCGCCCAGATTATTTATAAAAACAGTAAAACTGGACATGTCCATATATGTCTCAACGGCATAATGACGAGACAAATGAAAGATGCAAAGTGACACGGAGCATTTCTGTGAACAATTTAACATTACTGCAAAGAAAAGCTCTGCTGCCATTTACAAGAAGGCCCAAGGTCGACTAGATCTCATCTGTTCCTGTCCTTATACGTTTTATTTTATCTATGTTTGCTGAGCTAAAGCAATTTCCCTGCATTTATTAAGTTTATTCTGATTCAGAAGGTGAAAACTTGCTGTGCAGCACCACGGACAGTGCCAACTCACGGCTCAGCAGCTGTCCATAGGAAAATCTAGGGACGAAAAAAGCAGCTCTAGCATGAACACGTACCAAATAATCCCTCCCAGTGGCATTCAGGAGAGCCTCACAACCACCTCCAAGCCAACGAAGTCCAGAAGTCCTTTCTGCCTTTTCCCTGCAGATGCAGCCAAGCACTTGTAATTCTGGCAACTCAGGTTGGCAACACACACATGCGTATTTTCTGTCTGCAGTGCCATGCATGCCAACGTTTTGGGGGGTGGGAACATCTGCCCAGCTGGTGCCACAGCTCATACCCCTTCTGTTACATTAGTTTCCATGTATTCCCAGGGAGTTCTAGGTTCTCATGTTCAAAATGTATCCATCGTCCTTGACCATCATTTGGGATATTTCAAATTTGCATAAAACTACAACTTTCCACTCATTGAAGAAAAAAAAAAAAAAAATGATGGAAAGGTTCAAGAGGAATTCAAGTCCACTCATGGTCGTGGATCAGAGCTTCTCCTTATTGGCTGTCAACTGAATACATTCAGAATATACTCCTTTCGTCAAATAATGGCCTCTTTTGAGCACACATCTATGGGACCCATGTAAAGGATCATGCTATTCCTTTTTTTGTCTGGAACCCCACCCAGCCAAACGTTAGCCATTCATCTTATAAACAGGGTTCTTACACATTTTTACAAACGTAAAAGGTAAATTTTCATGACCATATGTTTTGAAATTTCTGGGCACACGTGGAGGAAAAAATTGTTAAGCAAATCTCATAACCCTAAAAAAACCTAAACGACAGTGTTTCTTCTTCCAAGTTGATGCAAGCCCGAGCCATCAGGTTCCGGCATAGATAATCAACTGTAATTTACATGACCTGTAAAAATGAGACATGCGACTGCGGAGGTGCTTAGCACATGGATGCAATGTACGCAGTAGCACGTGACATGGTTCACTATGTAAAGCCAGCAAAGATACTATAGTCCTGTGGTAGGTTTAAATGTTAAACGTTTCTCACATAGTTGTATGGAAACGATGTAGTTCATGTTATACATTCATGTGCCAATCAGATTTCAGTGACTTTTCCATGACTTTATTTTTCAAGGCCTGAAATTCTCTTCAAATTCCATGACTTTTCCAGGTTTTTAATGACTGTAGGAACCCTGTATAATCAAGAACATTCAGAGACGTCCAAAGGTCACCTTACCGGCCATTATGCCTTTGCTGGCAAGCACCATGATGGCTGTTAGCCCCATGCTGAAAATGGCGCTCTGGCCGAAGTTCAGCATGGCCAGCGTGGATGTGGTCTTCAGGGATGCTGACTCGTAGATTTTTAAAAAGCCATCGTACCTCTCTGCCTCGTATTTCTCATTGTTGAAATACTATAAGAAAACAAAATTCATATAGAACAGTTGATGAGTTTATACAAAGCAAACAAATAAATGAAAACTAATAAAGCAGCCCTCCTTATTGGCACTCTACATGTTGACTGAATATCAGCCACAGCAATCAAATGGCCGCTCTCTCCTGGACTAACATCACAATATTTCCTATACTTATTTACTGCATCGTGTCAACTACCTCCTGCACCCCTGCAAAGTTCTGTGCCATGGATGACATCTGACACCAATTAGGCTTTTACTGATTTACGGCCCTTGAAAGACAAAGACAAATGAAAAAACACAGGAACAGAAGACACACACACACACACACACACACACACAGACTGCTAGGGAGAATGTAAAAGGCACTGACAAAAAGAGAGGGAGTGAAAGACAGAAAGAAGTAGTGAGCGAGATCAGGTTCTGTGGGAGCTTGCGTGAAAGTGGAACGGATTTTGAGTGGGCGGAGATCTAATTATGTATGCACCCTGGCTTACAGTGATACTAAATTCAGCTGCACTGACACCAATGTACAAAATAAAACAGAGCAGAGAACACACACACACACACACACACACACACCACACAAAAGGATGAAAAAAAATAGGTTGAATGCATGGAGACATCAGTCCGAACTACTGCCGTTATGGCTTTAGAGCAGAGGAAACAAAGGTTCGATTCAGGCAACTTCACCGGTGTAGAACAGTGCCACAAAATGTCTACATTCCTGTTCCATCAGCGCAATCTGATCCAGTGAAAGCATTGGTCGCTTCAGCAGTAGCTCAGAGCTGTTTTGAGTTGTTAACTTGCCACTAAAAAAAGGCTGTTTTTATATCATCTGATAATCCATTCGGAAAAAAAAAAAAAGAGGAGAAAATGAATGACTACTCTATAACTGTGCTACAAATTCTCCACAACACCTTGCTGGGGTCAACAGTCTGAACTGAAAACAAAAGGAATTTAACTAGAACATCTTTCAATGGTCAGTTTTACAGAACCCAATTTTATAAATGAATCAACCAAACAGAAATCAATAAAAATTTATTATAATAGATTTATTAAGCTAAAAAATACATTCAGTAGTTTCAACAAGGGCATCCACATTATTTGCAAATCTAAAAAAAAAAAAAAAAACTTTAAATTCCATTTACATTTTTAGGTTGCGTTTTGTTGATTATGAATGAACTTCCTGATTAACTGGGCATGATGTCACATCATGCACACTCAACAACTCAACCTAAAAATATACTATTTAAGGTAGCCATACAAGAGACAATGTGCTTATTATCTCCACATGCATTGAGGACCAGCGGTAACAATATCCCCAAGGATCACTACTTGTGAATTAGGAGAAAATGTGTAATCCACCACCAGACCACACTGCCAACATTTTATTTGGAAGGTAGAATAAAAAGCAACTAGATTTGTTCTTCTTAGAATGCATTACCTTAATGGATTTTTTATTCCAGTGTAAGATGAAGCTACTTCACCGAAAAAAGTGGATTTTATTTTTTCTAATTGGAGTGGGCACCATATATACACCTAAAAGCATCAGTTGTTTTGCAGTTGATTTGACAAACATTTAAGGTCCCCTTCTCCACTTCTGTCATTATGAACGAGGCAACAAAAAGTAACTCAATAATGCTAATTGCCGGCATCTAAATGAACTAGTCTGCACATAGTGCTCTTAAGATCAATTCAATGTTGAATGCTGCTGTGCAGAATAATAAAAATAAAACAGAACTGGATGAGAGATCCAGGAGGGAAGGCTCACCTTGACTGTCTCGTAATTGAGAAGAGAGTCAATGGCAGCGTTTCCAGCCTCATTGTCCGCTTTGTTCATTTCTATCCGAAAGCGGGTCCTTGGAAGGATGAAAGATGAGTTATGGACACTTAGACAAATACCAAGAAAAGGCTATTTCATCTACTAATCCCCAGAAAAATAAGAATGGATTCTACTGTGCTTGAATTCATTCCTTATTGTGTCAGTTTCAATATTTTCCCTATTTAGCTTAATCAGATATGAAAAAGGGCAGTTTCGTAAGACACAGACAGAGAAACATCTGAAAAAAAGCTGCCAGCAAAGGACGATTAAAGAAACAATACCTTCCTGTGCATCATTCTTCATAAACTAACCAGGGATTTCAAACATTACATCTGGTGAGCTGCAGGATCATTCTTATAAATTGCATAAAACTCACCTCCATTGTGTGAATGCAATAGTGAACATGGTGTAAGCTGACAAAGTGCCAAGTGTTACCAATGCGAACTGGCCTCCACACTTATAATACTGCAAAATAGATAAATAAAAGAACATGGTTAATCCAAAACAAAGTTAAACAAGGAGCAACAATACAGATCAGAGAAATAGACAAACTTGCCAAAGCAACAGACAATCTTTACTCTGAATGATCAAAATGGTTGCTTCAATATAAAAAAAAGAGAATATGTGATGCAATTAATTACAAAGGTGATGATAAATACACTGTATTTAATAGATGAATGGTTTCTAATTCTTATTGATATAAGGCAGAACGATCCACTGAACCATCTTTAGTCCCAATAATGAAAAAATTACACACACATCTGGTCTTACTAGTCATGTTCTCCTTTCCAGTATGTACAATGCACGTAGTTTATTCTATGAAATGTGATAACGACATGATAACACGTCAACAGGGGTGGAGTAGCACAAGGACTCCTTCTCTGTCCTCTATTCAGAATTTTCTTGGATCTGGAACCAAAGCAGCATCTAACAGTGTAGAGTAAATATCACTTGACCGACAAACGCGCTACCTGTCTTATTAACAATATTTATTTTTCTTTCTAACATTTTGTTCAGATCTACAACTGCTGGCCTCCGTGTCTCCAACGTTCCACGTTAAGAGTGGTGACACTCCGAGCCCCAGAATAATATCCACTAGAGAGTAATCATTAGGTCGCGATCTTGCTTTAATAGAAACGTTTTTCACAATAAACAGAACAAACGGCACGCTGCATATGGATCATATTATCACTGACACCGAGGGAGACTGAGCTAGTGTCTTTAAGATGACAAGAGACGTGCGCTGAAGGGGAAAAATAACAAGCTCAGATTAAATCCCCCGGCCACTTAACCTACACATCTCATTTTTTTTTTTTTTTTTCTTTTTTTAATTAAGTGTTACAAATGGCCCAGGGATGGGTTACAGAAGTAATTCTAGCTAATGTCTCTGCCATTGATGCGGCACAGTCAGAAACACTGACATAATGAACTTGGTTGTGTTAATTACGCTCTGCGCTGGTGGACGGCCGCGGCGCGCACGTGCGAGGGCACCCGGCACTTTCCGGAAGAGAATATAATAATACTAAAGAGATTAGCCCACAAGAAATGCGCGAGCATGTACAGCTACCCCGACATCTCAGGACCTTGTTTTTAATCATCAGGCTGTTCTCTCTGAATCTGGGAAAGAGCGAGAACGAGACACCGAGGGAGTAATTCACGCTCCGCACTTCACAAAAGCAGAGCATGAGGCTGAATTTAGCTGTGACTTCTTTTTCCAGGAGTGCAATGGTGTTACTCTGCCACATGATGCAACCATCAAAAATACACTGGCTGAATTTAAAGACCGCTGACTGTTTGCACAAATGCCTGGTTTCCACTGGCTTGCACCAGCTAACTCCGCCCCAACACCCTCTGCCACCAAGGCCAGTGGGGACAAAGAAATGGACAGCGAGCCGTGACGTGGACGCTCATCGTGAGCAGCAGAGCTCTCCTCACCCAGCTGAGCAACTGGGTTATATAGTATAATATATATTTTGCGGATATTACGACAGGAGACTGTCTATTTTCTAATAATAGAAATGTGAAGGCAACTGAACTTGCATTATCATGTTAGCGCGAGACGTGATCCAGTGTTTGTGAGTGTGTGTGTCTGTCTGTGTGGGGGTTTCCTAGGATTTAATATTCATGACAATCATGTGAGACAAACTTAGGCAAATGAAAACCTTATTAGGTGAACATGGGCTCATGAGTCACACTTCATTCATAATTCATTGTTCATTATGCCAAAAGGAAAGCAACTGGGAGAAAAAAAGGTCATTTTTCGTTTAAGTGAAAATGTAAATGTTACCTTATGTTGGTCAGTACCAGTGAGGTATATAGAAGGAAATAACAGATACAAGCAACATTGTTATATACATCTACATATTTGAAAGTTCAAATTGAACACTTTCTCTGTATGAGAAATGAAGACAATTCTCACCAGAGAGTATTCAGCGATTCTTAAATTTTGTGCTAAAAGGGATTGTTTTAGAGAGAGAGAACTGTATTGGATTTAAGTGAAAGTGAAGTGATATAAAGCACAGCACTCACAATGTCATCAAAAAAAACTGAACTCTCATAGATATATTCTAATGTCCCTCAAAATACAATATATAAAAAAGTAAATTCACCAACTTCACTAGGCTATGCAACTGTTAGCATTTACCAACGTCCACAAATTATTATTTGTAATGGATTTAAACAGGACGTGTCCTCTGCTTTTAACCATCAGCCTTGGTGAGCAGTGGGCGGCCATGAAAGGCGCCCGGGGAGCAGTGTGTAGGGCCGGTGCTTTGCCCAGTGGCACCTTTGGCGGTTCGGAATTAGAACAGATAACGGGTCTGCTTCTTTACCCGCTAGGCCACCACTGCCTCACAATTATATAGAAATATAAAACTTTGTACTAGAGAAAAAAAGAATCACATTTCACAGAATTAACAGTACACATCAAAAATATTGATATTTGATTGTATTGCTCAAGTTTTAGGTACTGGAACACTAACCAGAATACTGCTCACAAGGATCATCTCAAAAAGCGTGGGTCCCAGATTGAAGACGAGCGCGCTGAGGACAAAGCTGATACCACGGGTGCCGCGGTCGATGGCCTTGGACAGCGCCCCCGTCTGGCGGCTCAGGTGGAAGCCGAGATCCAGATTGTGCAGGTGCAGGAACACGTTCTTGGCGATCCGCCGGATGGAACTCTGAGCCACCTTTCCGAACACTGCGTTCCGCAGCTCGTTAAACAGGGCTGACCCAGCTCGAGACACACCATCTGACGACACACACACACACACCAGAATAATCTCATTTATTGGTCAATGACAAATAACTCTTGACAGTAAGGAATCCAAAATTCAGGACCACAATTCAGATGAACCTACAACAGCGAGAACAAACAGAAATATCGACCAAGCTCTCAAAACTGCTCCCAGAATTCCCCCGCAGTGATACTCCGCCGCTTCCTCGTCATTACAGAGCAGAGCGGCTTGGCTGCCTTTGTCAGCATCTGTGGTGGAGCAACACCCCATAGACGCAGACTTTGTGATCGCAACTACAAATGAGAGCGGGCGGAAAGAAAATAAAATATCAGGACGAACCAGATGCTATTCTCCAAACCTGAGAACCCGGAAACCATGGAGACGGAGAGCCAAGACAGAGGCCCAAGACAACCCTGAAAATAGCACAGGACTGCAAGGGTCACTCCCTCATCTGCCATTTACTGAAAGTTCAAGTGTATTCCACCCTTTTGAGTTTGTTCCCTTTAATCTGTTACGTGCTGTCAGGTTGCTATTCACGGACCTGAATGGCTCAGACATGCTCATCATCATTATGGATGATGTCATAAATCTTTTCCGTGGCACATTTCTTCCAAAATGGATGACCACACTTAAATTCAAGAGCCCGTTGAATACGGTGCACATTCACAAAGCCATTAAGGCATTAAGCAGAAATCCGCTTCAATAACATCACTTGTGCCGTCTGAAATGTGAGGCCTCGCCATTCACGGTCAACTCCCCTATTAAAGTACATCCAGTGAACGTAAAATTTCCATTTTTTAAATTTTACAGATTTTGTGGTAAACCATCTTTAATGGGGACAATAAATGTGTTTGGCTGAGTATGTTTACCCAACTCTTCAGGCTCGATCATACTGCATTTGCTGCTATTATAATTCGCCGAGTTGTTCATGTTTATGCATTTCAATATTTATTCAGAATAAATGTGATTAAACAACATTTTCTTGCATTTCTGCTCTGAGTCTCATTAGGCATATTAGATAATCACCATCAGAACCAACACCACTTGGTAAAAAGATCTGATCTCAATCTAGGTTTTTAAAAATTGACTGCACGTATAGACATGTCAGATTTTGGCATTGAATGGAAGCGCCTTTCTGCATTTGTGTTCCTACAAAAAGTTGTAATGCTTAATCAAAACCAGAAAAAAAAAAGAAAAAAAAACACCTCTAACAATCTTAATCCTGCCACGTTAATGTCACCTCCACTAGTTGGTGAAACGATTTGGTTTAAAATTTAATTCATCCGGAGAACCAACGCCGCTACGGTGCCTTGCTTTTAATCAAAAGGGCTGCTGTGTTCCGGATACCTTGTCATATTTCAAGCTTTATCTGCATGTAAGCTGGGGAAGAAAAAAAAGAAAAGGGAGGAAAAAAAAAGAAAAAAAATCCCACAGTGCTGCAAAGCTCCATTTTAAAGCCCCAATTAATCCAGCCTCAGTCAGACTGACCCGGTCCTGATGCAGCTCGTTAAAGCGGGGAGCCTCCAAGTAAAGCTGACAAGCAGCGAGCTTCACAGCATGCAAGACTGATCCACAAAATGGCTGGAGCTTGTTTTTTTGATTAAGTGCCTTAAAAATAATATTAATAATAATGAGGGGGGGGGGTGATTCAAACATTAGGCTCATTAACAATGGAGGCTTTGTTGCTAGTAACAGAACATCATGTCAACTTTTTGGGTTTGGGAAAAGCCATGTGCTATGAAATGTTAATGATATACAATTTGTCCTGCACTACTATCATCTAGGCCATTAAAATTAAATAAAAAAGCACAATGTTATCCCATCCTGAGTGCAAATTTGCCCACTGAAAATGCCAAATATTTTTAGAGGGGAAAAAAAAAACTAAACATGCTAGACTGTGGAAAAAGCTCATCTAAAAGTTACTTTGCAACAAGGGAGAGCATCTTGCGTGTCTGACAGGGGCGTGAGGATGCCTGTTCGTCACGGCTATCGGATGTACAGATATTTTGTTTCCATTCTGAACCTATTAAAATATTAATATCTTGCCAGTTCGAGGAAAATTCCAAATCAATGTCTAAATAAAGGCATTATATATTTAGTCGTGTCATAAAAACACCTCTTCTGTGCAGTAGTAGAGCACCAAATATGTAAAAGCAGTGAAAGAAACAGAGGAAACTGCCACACCAGCAGGACCACTCTCAAACCTAAAAAGGTCAGCTGATACATAACACTCGCACCCTCCCCGAGATGAAGCAAACACCTGCCAGAAGGGGAAGAGTGCACGGGACTCACAGCCAATCAGCACGGCCGTTGCCATGGTCGCCACCGTGTTTGGGGCATCGCTCAAGTTCAACATGTGTCCTGACATCTGGTTCAGGTCGTCCACTGCATACTTAAACATGAAGGGCACCATGATGTTGGTGATCTGGAGGGCGTACAGTAGAGAGAGCCAGAAGGAGAAGGGGGAAGGAAGGGGTGGGGCAGACAGGGAATAACAAAAAAAAAAAAAGGGAAAAGCAAAGAGGGATCGGATTGAAGGTGGGGGGGGGATACAGACACGGGGAGAGAGAGAGAACACGTTAATGATTTTCACAGACGTTGGGCCCGGTGAGTGCTCCGAGCTGGCGGTGTTGTGGCGGTGCATTAGGCCGGCCGGTTTTATTATTTTCTGTGTGTGCGCGCGCGCGCAGAGCCGACACTCAAAATGGGGTGGCTGATGCATCCACTAATGGAATTGAAATGGTTATTAAAGCTAATTAAAAGCTTGGGGACAGCTGCTTGGCAGACGCAATAAGGATTGCAGCACATTAGGTGGACCCGAGTCATGCCCCTCCCCCGTTTCGTTTTAACCCTCGTCTCCCCCGAGAGCTCGTACGGGCACCGCGGCTTGGCGGCATGGGCATGTCTGCTGTTCCCCCCTTTTCTGTTCATCAGAACTCCGGTGCCAGGACTGCAGGCCACACGGCGGTCTCCCGGTTCAATATAACGCACTCTCTGAGACCAATGGAGCCTGCAAATCTAAAGCCAAGAGACGCGACCAGCCAATTACTGCAATAAGTGCAAATTTGACAGGGAGAAAATGAGCTGCCAACACCACATTTTCAATTTAACTTTCAAACTGCACTCGCACGCTCTGTGAAGGTCTAACATAATTAGTTACCCATCAAATAAAATAAAAAATTTTAACAAAAAATTTAAAATGCATAAGTCACATGGGCATCGGTCGAACAACTGAGCCACAACAACATTACATTAACCGCGCCCCACACAAGCTGGCCAAGGCAGAAGAAAAACTGGGGAGATGCGGACAGCCAGACAAAAAGAAATAAAGAAATAAACGAATGGGGGTGGGGTTATCGTTTGCTGGTGCGCTGCAGGCTTGTCAATGTTTATCTCTCCCTGCAGATATGACCCCTGGTGAACCGGGGACAGAGATAAGGCTGCAGCGATCCTCGATCCCGGCGGCCGTTCAACATGGCGGAACAATGGAGGACATCTGGTACTTTTGAGCTCTGAATTTCTGCTCAGGCTTTCTCCAAAACACTAGCTGAAGTAGTTCATGTTTCGGCACTTGAGTCTCTAGGCAATTATTTACATGATCGTATAAAAGCTTAAATCACTATGGCCAACAGAAGGGAAATCTAAGTAATCAAAAGGAAAATGTAATTTCATTTTTCTTTTTAGTTTAGCCATGAATTACTAACAAGAAAAGCTAAGATCCTAATAAAGGGTATGTCACCACCTTCATTATTAGGTTGTTAAGAAGGACCTGAGGCTAATTAGGGTCAGGGGCTGGAGTGAGAACGTTCTGACAGCCGCCCCCCCGGGGCCAGGACTGAGAAACATTGTTCTAATAAACACTCAAGAAAAACAACAGAACCGCAGACCTAACACTGCAGTAACTCACTATTGCCTCCTGAGGCAACAGGTGGAACTACCACACACGCTGAGCTGCGTTCTTATAAAGTGAAGTGATTGTCACATGTGATACACAGCAGCACAGCACACGGTGCACACGGTGAAATTTGTCCTCTGCATTTAACCCATCACCCTGAGTGAGCAGTGGGCAGCCATGACAAGCGCCCGGGGAGCAGTGTGTGGGGACCGTGCTTTGCTCAGTGACACCTCAGTGGCACCTTGGCAGCTCGGGATTCGAACCGGCAACCTTCTGATTACGGGGCCGCTTCCTTAACCGCTAGGCCACCACTGCCCGTTAGAATCTTCAGTATGGACGCTACGTGTTTGAGGGTGCGAGCTCCAATGGAGGAGAATCAAATGACTCTGGAAAGCTATGTGTTGCATCCAGAGTCTGCAGGATCTGTGTTAATTATCAGATGTATTAAAGATGTCTAAAAAAATGTCAGACCGCATTACCAGGCAGATACCATTTGAAGAGCAAACATTCACGTACCTTTGCTCCAGCTAGCAGGCCAAGGGCAACTGCCACGCGAACTCGGAGATCCGGTCGGTCCTTGGGCCAAACATATGACAGCATTGCTGAGAGGATCTTTGCTGAATGTACCTCATTCAGCTGTATAAAAAAAAAAAAAAAAAAAGATTATCAATTAACATATCAATTAACAGTTCTTTACTTTGCACTTTTATTGCAAAAATGTTAGGCCTAGACCAATATAAGATTGGCGGAGCACCGTAACTAATCCTATCAATTATTCCTTTAACACACACTTTCCTGGTGCAGTATTAAAAAGGCAATGTCACATCAAGTACATCATTTGACGTCCTGTAATGCTTTTCTAAACATCAAACTTTAAGGAGGGTAGGAGAATGGAGACGTGGCTGAAAGCTCTCGCTTTTAGTATCGATTTTGATCACAATTAGCAGTTGGAATCGATGCATAAATTCCAGTTTTGAGTCTACTCGTTCACGGAAATCGCCAGCAGACTACAACAATTTTCAACAGGCATTACGACAGGCAGCCTCTGTTAAATTAAGCCGAATTAAGTTTGGCTTAATTTATTTACTCATGTATTTATTTATTCATTTAATGTAGTATATATATTGTGTTCTGACATTTTCAAATACTCTTAAAAATATTCTTTATGTATTAAAAAGTTTGTGTTTGTTTTTTTCTTCCTGTTATATCAAGAATAGTATCGAGTACCATCCTTAGTACCGATATTGAGTTAGTAAATACCAGCAGCTCCAAAACATCTCTCACTCGATTTTAGGCACACATATCAGACATATGGCAGAAGATGGGCCATCATCAGACAGACGCTGTGGCAGCACCAGGCTCAGCATGTCCCTCCTGGGGGGGCTGAAGGGAATCAGCTAGGTACGCAGCATAGGCCGTTCCCCTGAGCCTCCTGGTTCTGTCTCCTCTGACGATGTGCTCCCTGCTGGTGCCAGCTTGGCTGTTTACCTTTAGCTCTGGCAGGCCACCTGCTTCCTGCCTCAATACACCCCACCCCCCCCCTAAAAAAAATTATTATTTTTTTTTTTTTATAAAAAGCCATGCGTTGATTCCTCTAATCCTGTCAATATGGTAGCATATGAGTGAGTAGATGCAGCATGGCACAGGGACAAAATAAATGTAAAAAACTAAAAACAGCAAGCACCTGTTTCTCCCTCGCATCGAGCCAGGGTACACAAGAAACAGTTTGGGGAGGAGGAGGAGGGGGTACGACACTGGCAATTTTAACAGTTGCACCATAAAAATCTGCAGAGTTAACAAAGGGAGAACCTGTTGATTGGAAAGTACTCAGTCCACAGCTCAACCTCACTGTTTTGCAGTGACATCTACTGACAAAAGTCCGATAAACCCGAATACACCACAGCATTTTAGGAACTGTCTTCTGGCCATGTAAAATAATGTAAAGTCAAACATGAAAAAAATATTCACGAGAGTTGCTTTCATCAGACTTCATCAGTCTTATTTCCCCCACAGTTAACCATAGGAACAACTTTCATGAGTGCTTTAAAAGTCCCCTACCATGAAAAGTTCACTTTGTGAGATTGTTTAACATTAATACGAGTTCCCCAAGCCTGTCCATGGTCCTGCATGGCTAGAAATGTTGACATGTATAAAGAGTGCTTTGGTCATTCTGCTTCACCATTCAGAGAATGGCAGATCAGAGAACTCCATGGCTTCAGTCATGGCTTCCAAACGTGCAAAATCACCAAGAATGTTTTTTTTTTTTTCTTTAGCTCAGTCACATGAGCCTCTGAAGAACCCGAGGGTATTTTCTGGAAAAACTCAGAGACGGCTACACCAAACATTGTGGTTGGTCAATGGTGTTGATGTAATTTCTGCGAATGCCCGCTTACCTTCTATAGGCCACTCCCCTACTCCTCATTAGCATTTAAAGCTATAGACACCAAAACGGCACATCCTGGGAAAATCTCACTGTGGGACTGGCTGAAAGTGGCTGCAATTATGCACTAAAGATGAATTTCAGATAAAGTATTAGGGGACCAAAATGACTAATATAAAAGCAAAAAATGTCATGTCAGGGGACCTTTTAAATGTCCCTATCGGTAGGTGGCCACAAAGAAGGGTGGATTATATGTTTGGGTTCCTTTCATTTTAGACAATGTTAACAAATCCCTCATTGAAAGTCCTCTACTTCTCAGATGTACTTATGCACCAACTTGCATAGATAATAGGGCTGCACGATTTGGGGAAAAAGACATATTGCGATTATTGAGATCAATATTGCGATATGTGATTGCGATATGATAAAGGACACTTGCTTGTATATCAATGAAGAGTCGCATATAAATTACTAACAGTGAAATGTTTAATATCAAAGAGAAATTATAAATTATAGGCCATTATAAAAACCCGTATTATAGTTCTTACATTTAACCAAAACGTTGTTTGGAGGCTGACTTGAACACAGGGATGCATAGCTTCGCTAGCTTAGCTAAGGTTAAGATTTGTAAACTGAGGTGAATTTCTTTAGGAAACCTTCAAAGTTTGAGAAAAGTTAACTAAACATCTAAGAACAGTCTAGAAAGTTAATGCCTACGTTTAGCCAAAACGTTGTTTGGAGGCTGACTTGAACACAGGAATACATAGCTTCGCTAGCTTAGCTAAGGTTAAGACTTATAAAACGGGATTTTATAATGGCCAAATATATTCAAAACAATTGTCCAGCCTTACCTATGAAATGTAATCCCCAGGATCTGGTTTGGAGCGTACAGCGGTTTGTACAGCCCCAAGCAGCACAAGAGTGAGGCATTTTTATGCACTTCTCTCCATAGACATGTATATGCTTCACGCCACAGCAGAGCCTCTCGCAATATGGCGGCGACGTTGACGTACGATGCAGCGCGTCATGCGGCATCTACCCATATGTCTCCGAATTGAAAGTCATGTGACCAAACACGTCACATCCGACTGAAGTGAGACTTTAGTCAGCTCGCAAACTTTGAGAGAATGAGAGAATGGATCGGATATGTTGTCGATCCAATCCATGCACTAATCATTTAAATCGCAGCTTTTTGCGTTCATGTAATCGCACAGACTGACATCGCGATTACGATTAGATTAATCGTGCAGCACTAATAGATAACTAACAGAAAAATGAACATCAGGCCCAAAGTGTGTGTCCATAGGAATAATTTATTGACACTGTATAATTACATGTCTGTGTACATCTCTACTCACAACATTCTTGGGGTCATCATTCAGCCCACCTCCAGCATGGCCATGCCAACACGTCCTTTTGTCCGTTACTTGTAGATGCTTCAGAAAGAGACATAAATATTGTTAATATTTATAGCATTTATCAGACGCCCTTTTCCAGAGCGACTTACTATCAGTAGTTACAGGGACAGTCTCCCTGGAGCAACTTAGGGTTACGTGTCTTGCTCAGGGACACAATGATAGTAAGTAGGATTTGAACCTGGGTCTTCTGGTTCATATGCAAATGTTTTAACCACTAGGGTACTAAAACCCTGTTAACAGCCCTGAAACTTCACTGATCGCAGAACAACACGAATGACAGCAGAAAAACAATTAAGAGGGACAAGCAAAAGCATATGAGAAATGCTTCAGGTCACACCTTCACAGCCTCCAGTATTTGCCGAGATGTTTGTAGTCTGCTGGTGCTCCATGCTGCTGTTCTCATGCCCGGGCCCAGTAACTGCAACCAAGCCAAAACATGCTGACATGACAAATCCAGATGAGGGTAGCAGTCGCGTAGCTAAGCCCAGACTAATCACTTGTTACATTCAAATCCAGTGGATGAAAAATGGACAACAATGAGCAGCATATGATCATTTATCTAATCACCACTGTCCCATGAGAAACGTCTCAGGTCCAAAAATGAGATGTTGTGGTCACCTGACTCAAAGTTCTCAAAAGTGCTTACATTTCACAGCTCATCCCAAGTGCAATTAGTCGTACGTCACTTGAATATGCGCATGTTGGTTGCACATATTTAATATGGTTTTATTTTCTAAGAAACCGCAAATCCTTTTTTGTGTGTTTCACACTTTTAGTTACCAGGACCAGGTAAAAGCGAACTTTTACCAATGAGTTAACTACAAAGTTTTATAAAACTGTGGAGCCAGGAAAAAAAACGAAATGTCGTTGACTTGTGTCAGTCTGGCTCTTTCGAGGGTGTGGGATCGCCCAAGTCTTATCTCACTGGACAAGTCGCAAACTGGGGACAAACGTGTCCCTTGGTATAGTCACGTGACAGGACTTAACCCCCGTAAGTAAATCGTAAATGGTTATGTGAGAGAGCGAAAGAGATAGAGAGAAAAAAAAAAGAAACTGACACGGTGCATCACCGGCGCTGTCAACTTTAACTCACCGGGTCCGGGGGAGCTTAGACACACAAACCGGTCGCTTCCAGGACAGCGTTCACAATCATTTGGACGGGAGCGAGTAACCAAAACTAGTAGCTACCCAGCAAGCGGTCAAACTCCGGCGATAAACAACCAAGGGTCGTGTTCAAACCGCTAGCTTTAGCCTAGCATGCTAACCGGCTAGCCGGGGTTGGTCGGTCCGCCTGTCCTTGTGACGGGTCACCTACCCGGCAGGTGCTCCGCGTGGCGGCCGGCCGCTGAGGGCCACCTCTCCAGTCGCCGCAGCGGACGGAGCTGCTCTGCCGGAGCAGCAGGGCCAGCCGGCGCCTCTGCAGGTGGAGACCACACTTCAGCGGGACCAGCAGCGGCGCCATGACGCTTGGACGTGAGGGACATGTGAGGCGCGCGCCGCACGGTGACGTCACGTCCGTATACACAAGCGACGGGGATGCGCAGAGACACACAGAACTAAAGAAAAAAAAGTAATAATAATAATAACAACAGACCGCAGCAACATTTTCAGTGTCGCTTAATACGTCCTTTATATTGTTCAGTGCTGATCATATTCCAGTTCTCATCAAAAGCTGAAATTGTTAAACAATAGAAAGCTACAATGCCAAATAGTGCCGAATAACTAACCCAACAAATTATTCCCAGTTGTAAATTAATACGATATTGACAGTAGGATAATTAATTTAAGGTATCGTGGATTAAAGACTCGATCCATGGAATCATTTTGCCCTTTATTTCCTTTGGTCAGAACATTAGCTGTTTTATTAACCTTAGTAAGTTCAGAAGTCACTCCGGACTCAAGCAAAATCTACAGATGGGGAGCAACGTTGTATTAAGAGCAACAGAATAACAGAGTCTCTATACATATAATATACATTTGAATGAAAATTAGTAAATTATGCATTAAACAGGTTACATGTTGCGTTGCGGTGGTTTTATTTTCACTGGGTAGCATTGGGTGTTTTTTTCAAGAAACAGTAAACCGTCGGTCGTTGTGGAATTGTGCAAAAAAAAAGTGAGAAACAAGACATTTCCTTAAACGATGGGATGAATCGCTGCACTCGTGTGGAGCGGCGGGCCGATAACCGGAAGTGACGTTTGTTATGCCTGCGAGAACCTTTGACAGGCGCTAATGGCCGAACGAGCACGTTGCTGACCGCGGCGTCTGGGCTCCGCCGGCCGACCGACCCGACACGGGGCGTCTGGTTAGCCTCCGTTCGTTCTTAGCTCAGCGTGGTTAGATCGGCGTACCTTCGCGGGACAGCATGCCCTGCCACAATCAGCAGCTCAGCAATGGTAGCTCGGACCACGCGGTGATGAAGCAGGTCAGGTTCGCCGGCGGCGTGCCGGAGCCGGACGGCGACCCGGACGACAAGCCGCGTCCCGACGAGCTCCACCGAGGCCTGCAGGCTCTGCTTGGGCCGCAGCTGAAGCTTGTGCCCCTGAATGACCAAATACGCGAGCTGCAGACCATCATCAGGGACAAGTGAGCTAGAACTCGTCCTCTGGGGGGCTGGGGGACCCCTTTAGTTGCTAATATCTGGTGACTTGGAACAAGCCGGTGGCTTGGAAAAAAGTTACAGTCTTCTCGTTCTTTGGCCGGATTGTTCAGCTTTTTTGTAAATGTCCGGCGGGATGTGCACATCAGAACACGACTAGCCCGTTAGCTAACAATCTAAATAAAGACATACAGTACAGGCCAAGAGTTTGGACACATCTTCTCATTCAATGTGTTTTCTTTATTTTCATGACCATTTACGTTGGTAGATTCTCACTGAAGGCATCAAAACTATGAATGAACACATGTGGAGTTATGTACTTAACAAAAAGTGGAGACCTGGCCTCCACAGTCACAGATGGTTTGGGGTGAGCTGGACCCCAACAAGTGCTAAACACCTCTGGGAACTCCTTCAAGACTTTTGGAAAACCATTTCAGGTGACGACCTCTTGAAGCTCTTTCTTCACCTCTTTTTGTTAAGTACATAACTCCACATGTGTTCATTCATAGTTTTGATACCTTCAGTGATAATCTATCAACGTAAATGGTCATGAAAATAACAAAAACACATTGAATGCAATGTGTGCAACACTTTTGCTCTGTACCGTATATTCTTTCTACTTTGCTTTATTTTATTTGCTTTAGTTTATTGCATTGGCTTTGAACTGCATGTTGTACTAAGTTGCCTGAGAGTTGGAGCCATGTTGCGATGAACCCGATTCTGGTTTTCATTTCGACTGACAGGACAACGAGCAGAGGAGACTTTGTGTTTTGTGCTGACCGATTGGTAAGGTTGATTTTTGGGGATTTTTTACATGGGGATGTAGACTCTCTGCACGCTTCTAGTAAATGTGTCTCCTCAACAGATCAGACTTGTTGTTGAAGAGGGACTCAATCAACTCCCCTACACTGAGTGTTCGGTGACCACGCCAACAGGTAGCTCTCGAAGGCGTCCGTAACGCCTTCTCCACCTCTGCTCAGCTCCTGAACTCTGCCTTTTCCTCTCATTTTAGGACACAAATATGCTGGTGTCAAATTTGAGAAAGGAAACTGTGGGGTGAGCATAATGAGGAGTGGTGAGTAAATTCAAGCATCACCCACAGGAGAAAGTCACTGGCCTGGATGAACTAGGGCTTTGAGCCATACATCTTTTGTAGTGTAGATGCACACGTAGTCTTGTGCAACATAAGAAAAGAAAAGACAATTTTGACTGTTTAGGTCGGCTCGGAGGAGAGGAAAGCAACACTCCCTAGCAGTTAAATAATGCTGCAGACACCGTTTTAATACAGCGCTGAGAAATGAGTTATTTTCTGTTCCTAAATTATAGGTAATTTTATTCATCCCAGAGGCAAATTCACAGTTTCCAGCAGTTTAAACTTAAAAAATTAGACAAAGTTCACACTGGACAGAGCAGACATAGTACACTCATTGTGGACATGTAAACTAAAATGAACAGTTAGGTGTTGTAGTGCGGTCTAATAAGGCTTGTGTAGTGCAAAGACAACTGAGGTGCTGTGTGTGGTGCAGAGGTGCGGGTGTAGATGGTCACATTAATAATGTGATCTGCTGTTAATTTCGATGTAATTTGAACACTATTCTGGCGGTAGGATTTTTTTTTATTGAATTTTAAACATAACCAGATTTTAATTGTCATTATTAAAAAAAAATAACAGGTATAAAACATGCATAGTTTATTAAACTTATTAAAAATCTGGTGGTTTCCTTCCTCGTTGAATTTCCCAGGCGAGGCGATGGAGCAGGGCCTGAGGGACTGCTGCAGGTCCATCCGAATCGGGAAGATCCTGATCCAGAGCGACGAGGACACACAGAAAGCCAAAGTGTACTACGCCAAGTTCCCCCCAGACATCTACAGACGCAAAGTGCTGCTCATGTACCCCATCTTGAGTGAGTAGGGGTCTTACCAAAGGCCCCAAATAACAGTAGATGTGTGTGAAGGTGTTTGTATGTATGCATATGGTCTTTATGTACTTCTTGTTTGCCAAATGTGTATTGAGGTAATAATACACAACTGACCTGCTGTAAGACGGAGTTTCTGAAATGCCATGGTCATGTGATCCAACCCCCCCCCCCTTCTATGTATGATTACTAGAAAGTGTGACATTTATTTTATCAACGTTGGTGTCACCTCTGGAATACACAAGGAACAATTATGAGCGATCTGAAGTTGCCATCGATGGATCTCACTCCCGCAGCACGTCCTGCCGCATGAATTACTGCCGTCCCGTAATTACCTCGCAGCTTCCTGTTTCGCCCTCTGCTTACAGTGCGAATTGAAACGAGCTTCCCCACCTTCCTATTCAGCCGAAGTTGACCTTTTGCCTCTCGTTCCTCATCTGCACCTCGCCCGGCACCACTCAGCCACCGCGGATAATTACAGCTCTCCGAGGAAAATTACACAGAGCCCGTTAGATAGCCACCAAGTGCTGAATAGCATAATGAAGGCCCCCTGAAATAGTGCGGTAATGGCTGCGCTTTACGCATGTCATTAGTACACTTAAGCGTTCCCTAGTGATGAAACTGGGTTGACATTCGAAGCGCTGTTTCGTGAACGAAAGGCTGACGGGGCGCCGCTCGCCACCTCTGCTCCTTCTTAATGATGTTTTATCAAGCCACGGTGCGTTCCTAACCCCGGCGACACTTCTACTTCACAAACAGCGATTAGGCCTATAACAGTGGGGTCTTTATTTATACGTCGTCCATTTTCAATTTCACGAAGGTAACGATGATGTGACCCATTCAAAACGCCGATTGTTTGGGATTATTCTGCGAAGGGCACGGGGGAAAAGCCACGTTTATAATGCGCCGCACGGTGGTTGTGGGTTCCTTTTGTGGGTGAAGTTTACACGTCCCTCCGGGCTCTCCAGGTGTATTGGCGACTCCCGCCCTGCCCCCAGCGTTCCAGGATGGGCTCCGGCAGCCACGCCCCTGAGTAACAGGGCTGAGGATGAATGTGCATTTGTGGACGGCGCCGCTGTGTCTTATTCACAGGTGTGCCGGCTCTGTTTGCACAGGTAGTGGAAACACGGTGGTGGAGGCTGTAAGAGTGTTGGTAGAACATGGGGTCCAGCCAAAACACATCATTTTGCTCAGCTTGTTCTCCACACCTCACGGTAAATCACCTGACACCCACCGTACACTCATATGTGTGATCAGATCCATAACAAACATTCTTTACTGAGTGTTTAATGAAATAGAGCATCATTGCTATTATGGTCATTAGTAGTAATATGATTGCCATGTTTAATTAAGAAGGAATCTACACGTTTCAAAACCCGAACATGCATCACAATCTGAAGTCCGAATTAAAAAACTTTTTTGTGTGTTTGTGTGTGAATGTGTAGTAGAAAACTTATTTTGTTCATAAGAAAATGTTAAACATGTAAAATGTAATAATTTCTCATTTTAGGTATTATGTCATTTTATTAGTGGTAATTTTGGGGGATGACTTTACTAAACAGCTTTTATTATCTGATAGCCATCTTACATGTAATCAGTCTTCGGTATTTGTGAAGACCAAAGCCTGCGAAAGTCTGATGGCATGAAATGTCTGTTTTTGAAGGGGCCAAGCTGATCCTTCAGGAGTTCCCCGAGATGACCATACTCACCACAGAAGTGCACCCTGTGGCCCCGACCCACTTTGGCCAGAGATACTTTGGCACAGACTAAAAAAAAAAAAAAAAAAAAACATGCAAGCACCTTTTATGTGCTTTTATTTATGTCACTACAGTGTGGATCTGTACGGTAATTTGCCTGACATGCCATGTATGGAGACGGTGATGGGGGTGAGAGTGGCGAGCATCTCTTTGTGGGGAAAATTGTGTACAAAGTCAGCATTGAGACTGTAATGTTTACCTGGCCCGTTTGGCCTGCTTTTCATCCGTTACGAGAACAAACAAACGCTGCTGAATAATGTTCGCTGAAGGACAAATACTCACAGTTCCAAGCCTAAAAAAAATCCCTCATGGATTCGCAGAGTAGCAGAGGAGCCGAGAAGAAACCTTAAAGGTGAATCTGCTTGTTCTACTTGCACTGAACAAGAAAGCCAAAAGTGCCAAAATATAACCAGACGCCAGGAATTTATGTTTAAGGGGCAGATTTTTATTGACTGTTCTTAGGGCATTCATATGCAATAATAAGATACAGCCTTGTATTGCAATCTCAGCCTGTAAGACACCCTTTGAGCTCTAACAGTATCTTTTTGTGTGTGTGCGCGTGTGTGTAACTGTTGCGTGGATAAGTTACCCCAATAAAGCTGAGTTAGCATGTTGAACGGAGTGATGGATTATTTTGTTCAGTTCACACTGTGGTGCAAAAAAAATAAGACCTTAATGGGGGAAAAAAAAATGGACATTTACAGAAGGGAAAATAACGACATTGACATGATGTGACATTTCCCTCCTCCTGTCTCCAGACCATAGAAAGTCGTCCGCTGCGACTCACATTTTTGAAAGGTGTTTAGAAGCCTGAAGGGCAGTACTCCCCCCCAAAAAAACATGTAAACATCTGATGCGGGGACAACCGCAGGACGGGACGCACACAGCGTGCATACACATTAAGAGCACCACACATACACAAGCATGCGCCACGAGCTACGAAGGACAGCTGAACACTCACAGGCCGGACTGCAAATCCTGAAACTCGTCTCGGCATCTTTCATTCATTAAGACATTAACGTGGCATGTGCTCAATCAACAAAACGAAGAGAAATTTGTAATTTCCCAGCCAGGGGAAGAAAAGAAAAGAAAAGAAAAAAAAAAACGAGCAGAACCCATAAAAGAATACAATAATATATATATCCATATATTACACAGTGCTAATATATATTACTTTATCAGTATTAAACTTAGTGCCTTTAAAATGCAAAATATACATACAACGAAACAAAATTAATAACTGAATGGCTATTTGTTTAGAGGTTTACCAATATTGTGGATGTGGATTCACATGGATTACACAATCGTTGTGAAACACTGTTTAAATGTCGGCCAATAATGTAGGCCACCGGCGTAAAAAAGGTGTCTGCGGTCAAATACAGAAGCAGGGGATTTTCTGTCCTCCCTGGCAACAATGTGTGACAACCACACATTTACAACATTGGCATTCCCCCAAAACGACCTCCGCAGCGTCAGTCAGCAAGGCACCACAACAGCAATACAGAGAATATAGCTATACATACAATGCCAGTAAAATACGAAATCAAGTCAGCCTGTCTCTGATTGTCCACTGTGTACCCTTCCGATGACCAAATAAAAGAACAAATGATTAAATTAAAATCGACGTAAAATCTCAATTTTCATGGCAAAAATGAGGCTTTTAATCAATGTGGCTCGGCCTTGTTCACGGCATGCCTCCTTGTGTGCCCCTTCTGATGCTTGCAGCTAAAACAAATATCATAAAACAGGTTTAGGATTGTAATGAAACTTGTAAAATACTAGGTCTGCACCAATACCTGAGACAGAGTACAAAGTACCGATATCGAAGCTACAAGGACAGGGTACAGCTTTTAGGTTACTGATGTTATTTAGAGTGCAATGGTATGAATACTCACCAGACCAGACATGGTTATGGACTATGAATCCATTTCTATTGTAACTGAGGGGTCATCTGGACCATCTGAAACAAGTCAGTATACATATATAATCAAGTTGCATATTACACCGTTTTTCATCCAAATTATCCTACTGGAAGTACTAGTACAGAGAAGAAATATTTCATTTAAAGGAAAATTAGGTTTCATTTGTTATAGCACATTAAAGAACAAGATCAAATAACCATAATTGGATTAATTAAGGACATTAGTGTAGATCTGAAATAATCCAGTAATCACAATGTTAACTTGCCGAGTCAATTTACCAGTTGTCAACTTCACTCCGGCTCAGACGTTTACCCTGACTGCTTTAAAGCAGGCTGCACATAACTCAACTTTAAATAAGACGTTCACTGACCTCCTCGGAGGCAGTAAGATTATACTCACCTGTGCCTTCCTCTTCATCTGTCCCTCCTTCGTCTTCCTCCCAGTTCTCCTCATTCCCTAACAGAGGATTCTGAGACTCGCTTACACTCCTTACAGGGAAATAGTGGCCATCTCCCAAGCTTGACAGACACAAAAACTGGAATCAATTTTTTTGTCTCGTGGAATTGAATCAAACATCAGGATGAATGTATTTAGTCTTCCTAAACCATGTTACTTTGGCCTTGATTGAATAGAAAATATCCACACTAAGGACAGGCAAAAATTACTTTGTAATTACAGATAATTACTTTGTAATTATATATTAATAAAAATTCTGAATGGACGGCAACAGCATTTCCTCATTTCTTGTAACCATTTTTAAGTTTCAATGAGCCAATGAGTGTAACTAGGATCTATTTCCAGCATGCATCTAAACCACAGAAATAATCCACTGCATCAGGCTGGTCGTGGTCCTCAGACCCTACTAAGTCTTTCCATTACACACAAAATTGCCAAATGTAAGCAAAATGGTCAGGAAA
Source organism: Denticeps clupeoides (assembly GCF_900700375.1). Taxonomy (NCBI): domain Eukaryota; kingdom Metazoa; phylum Chordata; class Actinopteri; order Clupeiformes; family Denticipitidae; genus Denticeps; species Denticeps clupeoides. The sequence continues at coordinate 5,695,386 of NC_041724.1, forward strand.
ATAGGCATATGACATATGATTTGGGCAAATATGAAGATAGGGCCCTAGGTCTAAATCAAGCAACACTTGGACTGAAAGGTCACCTTTGTCTGGAACGTACAGCCAAAACACTGAAAAGCAGAATCTGAGATGAAACTGAGTCTTGTTCTGACCTTGTGAACACAGGAACAAACCAGAGCCGCCTGTCATTCCCAAACACTTGCCGGAGGTTTCTGTGAAAGCCGACGTTGAATCCGTTTTTATCTGGCCCGTTCTGAAACAGAGGGGCAGAGAAGGCCTCTGGGGGAACAAAAAAAAAGGGGGGATGATGCTATTTTGTTACATTTCAACATTTAATCCTGTACGCCACCCAGCATGACTAGCCCATGCCTGGTGGCGGCAAAATGTTATGGGAGGTCATGTGACATCTCCGTCTCTACAGATGGGCTTTATCTGATCAAGTAATGAGCATTGAAACACGGGGGTTTAATGACTAAACCTAAACCCTCTCACCTAAAGTGGACCTGTTCTTTGACACCAGCCAGCAGTGATAGCCAAACAGAAACATGAGGCTAACAAAGAACATGAGAGCCACAAAAACGAGAAACAACACGTGGAACTTAGCATGACCGCTGGGAAGGTCCTCCTGGAGAGGAAACAGGGAGCGAATAAAGTTTTTAGCGAGATGCACTCAAAAAATGTTATAAGAACCATAAAATCAGCAGAGGACTTACCACCCAGTATTTGAGGAAATACTGAAATGCAGTTGATGCAATGAAGACACAGTAGAGGATGGAGTAACACAAGAACAACAGGAAGAACTTGTAGTTGGAGAAGCCAATGCAGTTATTCACCCTGAAAGATCCAAAAAAAAAAAAAAAAAGGCAACATCATGAATTCATCCAAATACCAATTCACGTCATGAAGCACTTTTAAGAATTTCTCACCAGGGGCAATGATGGTCCATCTTCAGAACACACCTGAAAAAAAAAGCAGCCACGGGTATTTAAGACAGAACACCGGATACCCGACCAAGCTGCTAAACTTCATCTCGTACAGCTCTCTTCTGTCACCCCTTTATGAAGGAGGAAGTGTGTGTGTGCGTGTGTGTGTGTGTGTGTGTGTGTGCGCCGCCTCTATAGGCCACTTACATTTCACAGACGGAGCAGTGGTGACAGCGGTCCGGCTTTATCACCTGGCAGCGATCGCAGAACCTGATAGCTGGAAACAGAAGAGAATCAGCAGGCCCACCATCGGCCCTCATTTTCACACAGCCCTTCAATAAGGGGAGGCAGTGGCAGCGGACTCGTAATCAGCAGGTTGACCGCTTGAATCCCAAATCTCCAAGGTGCCCCTGAACAAGGTCTCGTCCCAACACACACTGCTCCCCGGGCGCCTTTCATGGCTGCCCACTGCTCACCAAGGGTGATGGTTCGATGCAGAGGACAAATTTCGTTTCGTCACCGTGTGCTGTGCTTGCTGTGTTTCACAATGACAATCACAATCACTTCACAATCACTTCACCTCAATAACGAGAACCTCGTCATGTGACCTTACTGAACCTCACTGCGCTAGAGAAACGGGTCAAACAGATGAAACAATTTGATTAGGGACCCTTAATATGTAGACACTAAACTCAATTTTAACTTCACATCAAATTTAATCAATGACAAAATATGGACAGGAGGAAGCAAACAACAGAAGAGGAATGGTGGAACGACTTCTTCATGAACAAAAGTACCTGATGAATCACTGTTTCTTTTTTAAATTGGACTGCCGCTGAATTGTAGATCTTTTACCGGAAAACCTCCCGAGGCGTCTCAATTTAACCTGAACACCCATTTACGACACGCACCATTTAATCAGCGGCAAAAGAAGAAGAAGACGAAAAAAAAAGGTTTAATGAAATATCACCTCCGGAAGCTGCTCGTGTGAAGATGGGAAGTTTCTTTGAGATGTCGACCAGTATCTGCTTTTGAACATCTGGCCTCTCCTCCATCTCATACCTCTCCTTATCATTGTAGGACAGCTGGAACTAAACCACACAAACATTTATAGACTGAATTATGATAATAATACTTAAAAACAAATTATAATACGTATCGTATTTACTTTCTTGGACGGGGAAGAAGGCGGGGTGAAGATGGCTTTCCAGTAGGTCCAGCAGAACATTACGAAGCAGACGTGGAACACTGTGAGGTAGGACACTGCAGACACAACCCACACAGGTCATATCTCCGTTACCCCACACACATCACAGCCGTGGAGCCACTTACAAGCTGATCGTGGCAAGAGGAGAGAAGAGAACAAGGATCTTACCCATTTCCAGGGTGCTGCTGAGAGTAACTGTGCAAGAGAAACAACAAGGGAAAAAAACACACACAGAAATATCAGCCGAAACTCGCATGTCCTACTGATTCGTGATTATAAAAATGAAACCAACGTTCATGAATACTCCTTTCGCCGGGAATTACTGCAATCGTGCACAGTGCAGCGAGGAAGTAGCGTTTTGGAAGCTGGTGCAGTAGCATCACTTCCTCGTAGCCCGAACGCCCCTTTGATTGTTCGCAACCTGAACACACGCCGCGATACTCACAGAAGCACAGCTCAAACACGTAGGCGTAGTACGACCACAGCGCCACGGACGAAATAATCACGACGGGTATCCAGGAGAATATTCTCTGGCAGCATCTTAAGCCCCTCGACAGAGCCATGTTCCGTCAGCCCCGCGATCATCTTCTCTGCGATCCGCTCGTCGGCCTGGGCAGGCGAATCCCCGAGGCGAGATCGGAACTCGATTAAAAGGCAGCCGGTCTGGGGAAAAACACAGACGCCGGATTTGTTGGCCTAACAAATATAACACAGACAGACTTTTTAGGTAAATTTTAGGTGCATCATTGCAACCAAACCATATGTACAGGTAACAATAATACTGACAGATTTTAAAATGAAAGATTTATGATCCACAACAGGATGTATACCATTCTACAGTGTTGAATAATTTAATTTATGTCAGTCCATGGCGTATTCATTAGATAAAAAAATATATATGTGTATAGGCGTATAACTGAAACAACTTTTATACAAATTTTTTGTCAAATATTACATCTATACATCTATTACAGTCTATACCATATTTTATATGTGAATGGAATGTGGAGAGATTGGGGAGGGTTTTATAGTCTTTTATTGTAAGTGATGTAATGTCGACACGTTTTTCTTCACCTATAGGTGTCGCTGCAGGACCACTTCAGAGCCTCACACAGCGACAGTAGATCCATTTGCTGTAGATCTAGAGAAGCGATTGATGTGGTTCCGTTTAACTTAATCCTAGTTCGGGCGTATTTATGCTTTTGAGTTTCTTTCTTTTTTTTTTTTTTTTGTTAAATTAGACCACAGATGTTCCTTTTTATTATAGTCGTAGCACACTTAATAAAACCTGATGCCACAAAGCATCAAAATCATTCTTCTAAAGCTAAATTTGAGCTTAAAGGCTTCTTGCAACGATCCTGGGGCGATGACTTCTGCCCAGTTCCACAATATTACACATTCCTGTGACATCACCCCAGGACTGTCTCAACTGTGGTCTATTAAAAATCATGGATGTTTTGGGAGAAGGAAAAATGTAGGTGATGTTCCACCCTCTGTCTAATCACAAGGACTGCAGTCCAGATTCTCTTCTGTCTGCTTTTTCATGTCACGAGCAGTGTGCATTTGTCTTGAGTTCTGCCCACCAGCCTTCGGTGGAATTGCAGGGCTGTGCGCGCAAGCCTCGATGTCCGCCAGCCAACTGTTATTCCTGCTCCTGTGTCATCTTAGTATTGTTTATAGCCATCACATACTGTAATAAAGCTTCCAGTGGTGTGACAACACGCTCTCATATAGGTCTCATTAGCATGGCTGTTTGCAGTAATGATATTGTAAATCACAGAGCAAAAGAAGACATCATTAGTGTCTTGAAACATTTCATGCCTGTCTGTATGAGGTGGATACGAGTGCATTGGGGTAGGGAGGGAGGGGTCCATCTGTCAGCACATCGGCAAAGCTCACTACTGCAAAGTCATTGTGATTAGGAACATAGTAACCAGCTTTTAATCAAAACATTTACCCCCGGAAAGCGGGAAAGGGAGAGAGACGGGAAAAACACAAACTTCTCGTATCAACAGGTTCGGACAGACCCCTGAGCACAGCATGCGCTGGGTGCATTCCTCAAAAAAAAAAAAAAAAAAAGAAAAAGGAGAGAACGTGAAAGATATATACAGCGCAAGCCGGAGAGATTAAGCAAGAGAGGACAGGAAATCATACAATGTGCTAAAATTGAGATAGAGAAGCATGTAGAGAAGCGACAGAGCCACAGTCAGGTGTGATAGGACGCTGCTTCTGACCTCCATGTGACACCCGGTCCCAGAAGAAAAGAAGTAAAGTACGTTTTCTCCGTGGTCCAAGAACTGTCCAAGCTACATGTAACAGCAAGGGTACAGATCAATGGATAAACACAATCAATTAATCAATTAGACTTCATTTATATAGCATAAGGTGGTAGTACCAACAAAAATTTCGGCCTGCCTCTCAGACATATCGGCATGGATGTCTGAGCGACACCTCCAACTCAACCCATCCAAAACCGAGATTCTGATCTTTCCGGGCAACAATTCCCCTCAGCAAAACCTTTCAATTCAAATTGGCTCGCTACTGTTAACACCCGCGGCATCTGCAAAAAGCCTTGGAGTTTGGATAGATGACAAACTGAGTTTGAACCATCATGTTGCTGCGATCTCCAGATCCTGCAGGTTCACTCTCTACAACATTCGCAAGATTCGGCCTTTTCTCTCACAACAGGCTACGCAGCTCCTCGTCCAGAAAATGGTCATCTCCAAACTCGACTACTGTAACTCTCTCCTGGCTGGAGCCTCTGCAGTCACCATAAAACCACTCCAGATGACCCAAAATATGGCAGCCCGTCTCATTTCCAATCAGCCAAAATACACCCATGTTACACCTCTTCTTACCTCCCTCCACTGGCTCCCGATAGCTGCTCGCATTGAGTTCAAATCCTTGATGCAGCCTACAGGGCTGTAAATGGAACTGCGCCCTCCTACATCAACACACTACTACCTAGCTACACTCCTGCACGTTCTCTCAGATCTGCAAACGAAAGGAGACTAAAAATTCCTTCTTCACGGGGTCTCCGATTCCAATCATGTCTGTTCTCCGTTGTTGTCCCTGGCTGGTGGAACAACCTGCCCTCCTCCACACGACTAGCCGAGACTATCACCACTTTTAAGAAGCAGGTGAAAAACCCTCTTGTTCAAAAAGTATTACAGACAAATCTAACACTTACACACGCACATGCGTACACATTGCACAAACAATACAAAAATGTATAAATACATTATAATTTTTCTTCGTCTAGCACCTAACAATCTCTGAGCATGCTCTTCACTGACAAGTGTGAGCCTTATCAGGGCTCTTAGTTTGTAAACTCAATATTCTATAGAAATCGAACGAGAATTGCTGGTGTCTTCCTCATGTAAGTCGCTTTGGATAAAAGCGTCTGCTAAATAAAGTAAAGTAAAGTAAAGTAGTAGCCTAGTGGGTAAGACACTCGCCTGTGAACCAGAAGACCTGGGTTCAAATCCCACTTACTACCATTGTGTCCCTGAGCAAGACACTTAACCTTAAGTTGCTCCTGGGAGACTGTCCCTGTAACTACTGATTGTAAGTCGCTCTGGATAAGAGCATCTGATAAATGCTGTAAATGTAAATGTAAATGTATAGCATCTAATAGCAATACAACAGCTTGACAGTGCAAATTAGGAAAAAAAAGAACTGAATACAAATTAAAACACACTTGATGAAAGTAAAAAGTAATTAAGAGAATGCTAAGCAGAAGAGGTATGACTAAGAATTTTGATGGTGCTTAAAGATCAAACAAGTTTGGGGACCAGAGGCATTAAATTCCTCCATCCTAAATATTATACCTCATATGCTATGAGGTTCTCAAGTCAGAACCCAGGAGGGCCTCTATAGGGCTTCTGTATATTATATTCAGATATATTCTATATATAATCTGAGGTTCCCACCTATGTTCTCCCATCAGAATATTCCAAAAAAGTGATGTAATGTTACCGAAATCTTGAAAATCTGACCTTTTGTACAAAGGCATTAACATCACCAGTGCAACATTTTTGCTTAAATATGACTAGTGACAGAAAAATCTTAGGAATCTGAAGTGCTCCTGCATTTAATATGTGATAACTTGTCTCTGTTTGAAATGTTTTAAGTTCTGTTTATGCCGTTGTGTTTATTTCACTGAGCATACTAGGACACGGTGATACCCTTACGATGAGGGCTCAGGCCCGAGATAAAATGGCAGCCAGTTGTTCAAGGTTCAAAGCGACGGGCTACAGTAAATTTAATTGTGTATGGCTATGTGTGTGTGTGGGGGTGTTCCTTTTTAATTACATTCCCAGACTCGCTGAAGAAAAGCTCTGTCTGCAGCAGGGACTCTTTTCTCCGTCCAGTTGCGAGTTTTCAGGGCAGCGACTGGTGTTTTTCGAATCACTCTGAAATTGACTGCAGGGTTTGATAGCATTCCCATTTCATTCCCTGCATGCTTAGGCGTCTGCACGGTGAATTCATCAAGCACGTGCACTTCTGAAGACAACGATGGAACGCGCTTTGGAAAAACTTCGTATCCATCTGGGCTCGCGGTCATCATCCCACGCAGGTGATCAAAGAATAGGCTGTCTATTTTTCCTTCCTGTTACTCCAACGGTCGGCCTAAGTCACACATTAATTGCACAATTGACCAGCTCATGAAAAACAAGAGCATGACATCAGAGATGAAAGCAGGCCGCTCCGAATACAGGAGAACATGCAAAGTGGAAAAACGCGCCCAGCGCCAAGAGTTCCACACCGCCGTGGATTACTTCTTATTTGCTGTCACTCACAAGCCATATTTAATATCGACGATGGTAATCAGCCCAGCAAAATTTGAACTGTACGTCTGCGTCTACAGCATCTGTGCACCAACAACAACAACTAAAAAAAACAGGTTAGATCAAAATACGCTGCAATTATATTCCTCTGCCTCCGTCCAAACTATTTCATTTTTTTTTGTTCGCGTTGATGTGTTGTGGCAGGCTTAATTCAAAGCAGAACCATGTAGGAATAAATCCTATTCTGTGGGAACAGAACGTGATAGAACATAATATCCCACGGTCTCCAGGCCCTGGACCACCGGTGGCTGACCAGCGCTGTGGAACAGAGGGGGGGGCACTGATATACTGTGTGTGTGAGATGGGAGGCAGCGGGTTCTGTTCATATTCACACTTAGCAGCAGAATAAACAATGACAGAGCAGGGAGGACTTACAGCCACCTCATCCAGCATGTGTGAAAATAAATCTGCAAAAGGGTGGAGTGTGTCTTCGCCAATCACGGAAATTTCAGTGGCCGCGCCACGAGCGGGGCAGTAAATGAAGGCTGTGCGTGTCGGGGCTTACGTGCGCGGGTCGGTATGTCAGGCGACCCAAACCCCATGCCTAATTGTGCAGCCTACTTTGGAGCATACTGTTAGAGTACCAGGCAAAGCTACCCGTACATGAAAAATCTTTTCTGAAAGACTGTCACCTTCTCACGTCAAAAGACAAGTCATTAGGGGCAGTGGTGGCCTAGCAGTTAAGGAATCAGAAGTAATCAGAAGGTTGCCAGTTCGAATCCCGATCCGCCACGGTGCCTCTGAGCAAAGCACCGTCCACACACACTGCTCCCCGGGCGCCTGTCATGCCTGCCCACTGCTCTCCAAGGATGCTGGGTTAAAAGCAGAGGACACATTTCACTGTGTGCACCGTGTGCTGTGCTGCTGTGTATCACAATGACAATCACTTCACTTTCACTAGGGCAGTATTTTCAAACTGTTTATTAGTGTGAGCTCCTTAGGATTTACATGAATGGAAGAAGAAGTAGTGAAAATAAAATTTTTGTTGGTATTTAATCCTTTCTGTCACACAAAACATGACCTTTAAAGATGTTTTCATAAACAGATTTTAAACTGGGAGGAGCCTGATGATTGACGGCACTCACGCACGCTACTTCCTCATTCTGGATGATTTGAACCCATGCCCATCAAAATGTCACATGTGTAAACATCATTAGTAGCTTCTTTCTTTTAAGTTTTATCTATTCATTTATGTAAAACACAAAGGATGCCTTTGACCTAAGCCGCACACTTATAGCATATAGTGCCAGTTTGAAAATTCTGCAAAGACACAACCTCTGTCCTGTTTTCCTGACTCCTGTTTGGTTGGCATCGCTATTTGCATGAGCCAAAGATAAAATACTTGTGATAACGTATGTATGTTGCATATTAAATGTCAGGACTAGAACCGGACCGACTTAGAATAACTCAAATGCTACACGATTGAGATGGTGCACACCAAACTAGGGCTGGCATAAGTGTCAAATATAAACATTTGCAAACAAGTGAACATAGAGTATTCCTTAAGTCCTAGTTTTAAGATTTTTTTTAATTAGGTGATGCACAGAGCTGATGAATATAGCCTGCGTGGGAGTAATTAACAGCAGCAGTCAGCATCTACACACGACAAGGAGCAAATGATCAGACCGCATGCATTCACTGCTTTCCAGCAGCTTTTCAGCAATGGAAACATCAATTGTTCTGAAGGTCTTAACTGAATTACCACTTCACACATTAAAATAACAAGTGGAAAAAAAAAAGAAAAAAAAAAACGAGTTAAAAATAATCTGCTGTCTGCTGAGAAAGTGGGTGGAGGATTTGGAACAAAAGCAAAATCCTCTCGGTTTCATCACCATTGATTAGGTTTCCACAAATACCACAGGTAGGCCGCACCAGTACACAGTGCCCTGCTGAGTGATGAGGGCATGTGATGGTGCACGGCTGCAGCAGGTGGAAACTCTGTCACCATCTGGAACTGGTGGCTGTTTGCTTTCCGGTCCTTTACGTGAGATTCACCTGCGTTGGTGGCTGCTCTTTCCATCACAATCACACTATACCTCTCATTCACAGCCTCCTAACGCAACCCTCAGGATGCATAACAATTCCTGTCATTCACTGCAATATGTTTCAGGAAAGTGTCTTTCAACGGTCCTGCCCACTGAGCTCTAGCGATCTTGTAGAGTTAAAATCAGTCTAAACACCTTATACGTTTTACAAAATATTGCTGGAACGTGGCTATCCTGCTTCAATTCAAGTTATCAAACAAGCTGCTACTTTGGTGACCATACAAATGAATAAAACTATCTGGTCAAGTGATTTTATATATATATATATATGTGTGGACACACCTTCTCATTCAATGTGTTTTCTTTAGTTTCATGACCATTTACGTTGGTAGATTCTCTGTTAAGATTCTCGGTGAACAAAGTGGAGACCTGGCCTCCACAGTCACCGGACCTGAACCCAATCAAGATGGTTTGGGGTGAGCTGGACTGCAGAGTGAAGGCAAAGGGGCCAACAAGTGCTAAACACCTCTGGGAACTCCTTCAAGACTGTTGGACAACTATTTCAGGTGACGACCTCTTGAAGCTCATCGAGAGAATTTAGAAATCAGAGCAAAGGGTGGCTATTTTTAAGAAACTAGAATATGAAATATTTTTTCAGTTATTTCACCTTTTTTGTTAAGTACATAACTCCACATGTGTTCATTCATAGTTTTGATGCCTTCAGTGAGAATCTACCAACGTAAATGGTCATGAAAATAAAGAAAACACATTGAATGAGAAGGTGTGTCCAAACTTTTGAACTATATATATATGTGTGTGTGTGTGTGTGTGTGTGTAAGTGTATACACAGTGTAGAGTGAGAGGAATCAGGTAAATCATTGTCCTCTAATCCCAAATGCTGGCTCAGGCGAGGCTGTTAGACATGATTTTTAAAAAATATATATATATGTTTATATACTATAGCAATTTGCAGGTTTTACTTGAATGACTGACAACACATTTATTCTTGGATTTTAAGTCACCCAGACCATGGATTATTCCAATACATTAGCCCTCGTTATACCTCGCACTGCACCTCGTATACTCCGAGCCTCCAGTACTGCTCGCCTGGTCCCTCCATCTCTGAAGGTAAAAGGAAGACACTCATCTAGACTCTTCTCCGTCTTGGCCCCTCGGTGGTGGAATGAACTTCCCCTTGAGGTCAGAACAGCTCAGTCACTGAATATTTTCAAACGGCAGCTCAAGACCTTCCTCTTTAGAGAATATAACTGACTTATGTATAGAACCAGAATTGATCACTTCATCGATGGTAACATGGAAGCACGTTGTATGTCGCTCTGGATAAGGCCGTCTGCCAAATGCCTTAAATGTAAATGTTAAATGCAATCGATATGATATTGAGATTCTGTAAATGTGTTATTTGTGTTGTGAGCAAAAAAGTAACTAAGCTCTGTAGCAGGGCTGAGATGACTGGAATGTAGGAGCGGTTCCCACAAAGTGAGAAAAACAGATTCGGAGCCTATTACTCACCGTTGTCACTGCAGGGAATATGGAGGTAGAGTGGAGCAGGCTCATTTGGTCCTGATGATCCAGCGATGGTGATGTAATGAGCGGGAGAATGTGGGGGAATGATTGAAGCCGGGTCTTTCCATGCCACGGCACCGTTTATTAGAAGTGAGCCCAGGCTGCTTTCTATAAGACAATCCATTATTGTTGCATGACCTTATTAGCAGACAAGGCCCAATGATTTTGTGGTGTTTGGGCCGTCTAATGCAGGTCTTCTGTGTTGACACTGTTATCTGCGGCTGTAAAAAAAAACGAAACTTGGAATCCGATTTTTACATGAATTGCCTGAAAGGGGGTTAAACAGCCAGACTTTGTTTATTCCTGCTTTATACAGCTGAGATCACAGGTTCAAATCCCAGCTGTGCTGGTTCTAGCCGCCTCGGGCTGGGCGCCTGAAGAACATGAGAACACGGCTCAGGTGAAGACCTTATTAATGCAATTGCAACTCCCGTTGTCAGTGAAGGGCCAAGCAAGTGAACCAGCATCTCCTCCAAATTGTTCAGTTCTCTTGGCGACATGAAGGATTCAGAGTTCAGAAGGCATGTGCAAGTCATTGCCATTCCATACTGATGCAGGAGGTGAGGACCTGACAATAAATCGGGTAATTGGGTGAAAAGGGGGGAAGGGGGTTGGGGTTTTTTTTTTTTTTTTTTAAAGAGGACTTTACTAATGCTCTGCAGATGTTTCAATTCAGTGATGTGTTGCTCAGTTGACAGTCAGGAGTATGTGTCCCAAAAGTATAGATCCTGACTATTAATGGTTGTTAAAGAAAGTAAAAAAGCAGCACAAGACAACTCTATTTTGAGGCTTGGGTTTGAGGTCCTATGAGAAGACCGTATGGGAGCTTGTTTGAAACTGAACTTCTGGAAAAGTCTGGATGGGAAACAAAGTTAGAAACGTCTACAAACCTCACAGGGATTTGCAGCCGTCCCTTCTCAACCCTCCAGTGAAGAGGGCCTTCTAAGATGAAATGCTCTGCAGGACCAGTCTGATAACATGCATTCTATAGTTGATCTCCCCCTCTATGTTCTCACCATTATATTTGCGATTCTATTGACCAGCTCTTCTGCTCAGCAGCATATCTGCAGCTGTCAGAACTGCCCAAAGCAGATCCTCACGGGAATCTAGTGTATTTATTCTTCAGGGAATCTGCTGGAACATTAGAAAGACAAGAAAAGACGAAGAGTTCAGAAAAACACAGAAGAAATGGTTTTCCATTTTCCATGACACATACAATTTCTCATGTAAGATCTAATAAGGCTGGGTAATATATTGAAATGAAACACTTGAATGTCATGAGTGTCAGTAAAGGTCAGTAAAGGACCTAGTGGCCACCACTGGACGTATTGGCTAACCGTTGTCCTGGCGATGTCCTGCATCATTTCAGTTCTGCTTTGTATCTCCTACATGTGTGTTGCGTAATGCATGAACAGCAAATCCAGGTTTTGTTTATTCAAATATTACCTGGAGTTCTGGGTTTTTGGCTCAATATTTGCAATCCAAAGGAATTATAATTTTTTTTTAAAGTGAAGTCATTGGTGACTCAGCAGAAATAATATAGAGTTTTATTCATTTTGTCCAAAATTTCATCAGATTTGGAGATTAACATCACTTTTTGTGGCCTCGGATCCTCTTTTGTTGATTTTGCAGCACACACACACATACATGTTGGAGACATCAACAGACTGGATTGTGGGTCCATCACGTCACATTGTGCGCAGCAGAACATTTTAAGAGTGGCCGATCGGTCTGGTTAAGCCGCGGTGCTCCCTGCGCGCCAGACACGCCCATCACCCACGCCCATACCCGAGATCGTAAATGACCAGAATTAACAATGAGTCGCCCATAGTATATAGCCATTACTGTGACTGTGTAAGGTGTGTGTGTGTGGGTGGCTGGGTGCAGGTGGAATGGCTCTACATTCTCACACATGCACAGAAGTCAGCGAGCAGACAGGCAAGAGTCAGCCAAAGGCACTGAACTGGCGTGATGAGTTGTGAACCATGGCAAAATGACAGCTGTTGCATTAAAGCAGCGTGTCTTTGGGAGAGCGCCGCGTTTTCATGCACTGGGGTGGTTTCTCAAAACAAACGAGACGCTACGTTTTGTTTTCATTTTGCGAGGAATTTGACAGATGCGTTGGTGTTTGGGTGGTGACCCGCTGTTAAAGCGTGCAATGTTTGACCTTGCAAACCCCCTGAAAAAGTAGTTGGAAAGTTGAGGAGTGCATTTCAGGAGCCACATCACACCCAAGTCCAATAAAACAACTCCTGTCTTAGGCCCGTCCACACAAGAATGTGTTTTTCTAAAACAGGTTGTTCGGCTTCTAAAGAACCTGCGTCCACACACAGAGACACAGAGAACGCTGAACGGCAAAACGCCGTTTTGACCACACCTGTAAGTGGTCAGGCTGGAGGTTGGGCATTTGTGGATGTAAATGTTTCTGTGTCCCCTAAAACGCCCTGTACCGTGCGGACACACATTCTCGCGTGGACAGAGCATTTGTTTAAATCTAGACCAGTTTAAAATGACCTTTCGTCATGGGTTCATCATATGTGTCCCTAAACCTCTTCACCTTTCGCCCTGGCCTCGCTCTCTCTCTCTCTCTCTCCCCTGAACGTTGCCTCGGCGACCCCGTGCAGCAGCCAGCCATGCCCCCATATAGCCTCCACTGTTTTAAAGCTGCCTGCGCACAGCCGCTGGTCAGTGAGGGGGGCAGAAAGGAAGCGGGGCGAGACGGGGCGGGCAAGAGGAGACCGATAAGAGAAGAAGATGGGTCCTTTTGATGGCCTCCTGTGCATCGAAAAAATACAAGAGTACATCATTCTAGAAGTGTGCGTTTGTGTGTGTGTGTTCCCTCACTGATGGGAAACAGCATTAAAGATGGACTCCATCAAGCTTCTCAACGGCCTGCAATGTGTTTCTGTTGGAGGCCCCTCATGGCTCATTATATAAACAGAGGTTGTACGCTTGGTTAAAATGACGCAGCAGATGGCATCATGTCTCCAGTAACTTACAGCACACTGTGCACAAAAAAATAAATGATGGTGCTTTAAGCTGACGGCAACATATATTCCTTTTGTTTGATGTAATGAATGAAAATTAATAATAAAAATTGGTGTGTCACAAAGACCGTCGGCCTCTGGTCTATAGCAACACATGCATTTAAATGCCAAGAGTGACAAAATGTCAGGTGTAATGTACTGTGAAAGGGAATACTTACCACATTGTATGATAAGTCACCGTGAGGATTCCAGGAGGCCATCAGATTAGAGATAATGGAGGTGGCTGATAATGCTTCAATGATGTCAGGGCCAGCGGGTGAAGAGCGCAGCTCCACAGTGACGTCATTTACATTTTTTATCACAAAGGACACGATCATCTGCAGATGACATATGCAGATTAGCATATTTGTGTTGTGTCCAACCTTTGTGCGTCGTTGCAAATACTGGGAAAGACGGGAGTCTGGACGCAGTGGCGGCGATGAAAACTCTGCCACATTGTGTTTTTCATCTGGGAAACTGTAGCCAAGGACTCCAAGAAAAACAGTTCCTTCAAGCTAAGCTACTTCTGAGGGACGCGTGTTCATAGGTTTGTTCACTTACTTTATTCATTCATGTGCGCACACACACACACACACACACACTGGTAATGCACATAACACAGTCCCCCAAAAGCACTGACCCCCTCAACCCCCATTCAACCTCCCTCACCCCCAGTGTCCACCTCCAGCTCCGACCAAATTTGCATAAGAACTTTCCAGTTGAGGTAGTGCTTCAGAACCAGCCTGCCAGTCCTGCTTTACAAGGTCCTTTAAAGTTTCCAGACAGAGTTAATACGAGGAGAAGAGAAGGGGAGAGAGGTGGCTGGGGTGTTGTAAGCAGCTGAGGTAAGGGGCTGAGTAGTAGGAGAGCAGAATTCTTTCTCTGCCTCTCTATGGTTCCCTCGACATCGCTGGTGCTGGTGATAACGTAAAGTAAAGGGTATCAGGTAGTCACACCAGTGTGCTGCTGCACCCTGGCACAGCCAGTTAAAGTGGCTTTGATGTTAGGTTTCTCACAAACTCACTCCCAGGGCCCTACTTTGCTGATGTGAAAGCACAACATTTCTTTTATGTTTCTGTTATTTAATGTTAATGTTATTAAGACATTTTTTTTGACAAAGTGGAAAGTTGTTGTACTCTTAATTATTCAGAGGTAATCTTTGGCCATAACATACAACATAATGATAGCATATCTCCTTTAAAAAACAGAGGGGGCCTGATCTATGGTTGCTTGCTATTATAACGGTCAATTAACCATTAGTTTCCAGTAAAAGGCCACGCCCCTTTTAAAAAATCATCAACATTTTTTAGGCTAGACTGAGTTATGATTATAGATGACGTACAGTTTTTTAATGCTAAGCTGTTCATTAGTTATTGATATGTGTGGGTTATATTTGAGATATGTATCAAATTTATTTAACTTTTTTTTCTATTACATTTCTATTCTATTTTTTCTAAGACTTTTCCTCATTATTCTAGTATGTAGTAACGCGGCTTCAACCTGTGATTTTAATGAGCAGAGAAGGTCAGAGGTCAAGTTAATGTCACATTCTTTGTGCCTGTTCCAATGCAGATAAGCTTTGTTATCACCATTGCTCTCAACGTCAACGTTATGTTAAGGCTCTATGAGGCAGAAATGCTGTAATTTCTGCTTGAGCGCAATATGACCAGTCAAATTTCCTGCTCTCCCCGCCACACGTCTGTATTCCAATGAGATGCAAAATGGCCAAAGCCTGGTTCTCAATGCTCCAGTGCGTGGCTATAGTGACATGGTGGAATGAAAGGCTTTGACGAGCGCCATGCAGAGAGATGTTCTCCCACTGAACTTTTCCACAGGACAGTTGAGGTCAGAGTGGCTCAGCAGCCCTTCACTCACATCTCTTGGGCTCATAATAGGTAGCAGACCCGATTAATACAAGATTCCTGCGCGTGATTAATGATATTGATTCAGTTTTCCCATTCCAAAAAAATCTTTCATCAACGTTGCCTTGGACAATTAGAATGATTGTTCTCTGATGGCATCAAAGGCGGTCTGGAAGAACTGAAGGAGTCTTACATTAAACCTGCATAGCTAGAGGACCAAAGAAAATGCCTGATGGGTCTCATTAGTTCTCCACGCTTGTAATCACAGGAGACGCAGGGAAAATGTCAGCTATTCAAATAACGTCCTTACGTCTGTTCGGATAAATGATTACACGGGTAAAAGTGCGCACGGATTCATGACCACAGCGAGGAAGCGGACGTCAAACCGCTTGGCGTGGTCCCTGTATGCTAAGCAGGGCTTTGTGTAAACCACAGGCAGCAGAAAAGGTTAAAACCCCGACACGTGAAGCTGATAACAGTCGGAAACAGGTAGCTAAATAAACAGACACTGACGTTTATGTGGATTACACGGGTTAGAACATCTTAAATTTCACTTAGAGATTTTGATACTAATCATTGAAACAGTAACATCATGGGCAACAGCATCAAAAACCATACTGGTACAAATTTCAGACAAACCCTCAATGCGAACTTTATATACCCTCAGACAAAACTCTATATACAAAATTTCTCCATTTTCTGTTTACATCTCAAATCTTAAATGCTTCTTCAGATGTACCCATTGTACGTTCAGGCATATACGGAAAAAAAAAAAAAGGTTACATTGAGTAACTGTACATTTTATGGTACAAAATTTAGCCTGCAGTGGACCAGCACCCTGTTTAGGGTATCGTTCTGCCTTGCAACCAGAGATTACTAATCTAAATGCAATCTAATTAGTTGTCTAATCTATAATTAATTACAGGCCACGCCTGTTCTATGGGTACAGTACAGAACAGTACGGGGTCAGCATTGTCATTGAGACCGTCTGAAAAATGTCAAAGTGGTCGGTTGAGTCATGGTTGGCCTTCCCTGGATGAAGGATGACGTGAGGTCAATTCACATAGATGCAGATGCACATTCCTAGAAAATATAATTAAACACATTACCAAAGGCTGAACATTGTTCTGTTCAAAGCACATTCTCATGTAATTAAAAACAAACTTGTTTCTGAACGAGCTGTACTTTCTGGTACAACAGACCTGCTTCTTGCCGACTTGTTCCGCGACCCTCTCTGTCACTCAACAGCTCACACGATTCCTCAGAAACTCTCACCAAAAGCTCACGTTCCTAATGGGCAAGTCATCATAACTCATGTCATCTGCAGTTCCGTCAGTTGCATTTGGCAGTCAGAGAGAACGCAAGCTCCGAAAAGGCAAGGCTGCAACTCACCCTAACTGCCAGCAGGGGCAGCAGAAACACATTTTTTGTTATAAGTGGTCCAGATTCAGCTACGTCCTGCCAGCACGAACTGTACTTTATGGCTAGACTGGCAATATCAAGCACATTTAATGGTGCGGAAATTTATGTAACATGTGGTTCACAAGTAACATAGCAGAAACAGGAGCATGGCTGGGTGATGGTGTCCCAGGTGTGGACGGGGGGCAGTTCTTCGATCCTAAAAACAGCAAGAACGTAACACAGCTACGCTGTTCCTTGTTGTGTTACTTTTATTGTTGTTTGTGGAGACATGCTAATAGGGGCCTTTATCGATTATGTCAGGACATTTGCACTCATTTCATCTCAGCAGGGTGCCCCACCCTAAGTAGAACCAGATGATATGCATCATGTCATACTTGGAAAAGGACCAATCATACATGACAGAAGTGGGTGGAAATTTTCTCTTTTCTCTACTTCTGATAAAATGGAGAGGGGGGGGTGTTTTTTTGATGGGACAAGGGGAACGGAGCCTGTCCCACAGCTGGTCTGCATATTGACAGAGATGTTTGCAGCTCATGTTCCGATACACTTTGCACAACGAGTCAAAGTCAGAGAGTGACAGTCAGGGGGTGGTTCTTGAAGCAAAATAGCAACGACGTCGTGAACGCGCACAATGCAAAGAGTTGATATTCACCATTGGATTACACACCCCCCGTCTGGTCTTTTCCATGCCAGCCTTAAGTAGGGTTTAGCAGCTCACGACAAAACAAAAAAAAGTTAAGAAATGCTTTTAAATCCCAGTCTAGTAAAACGACCCGGCTGCCTGGGACGGGGAACGAGCCTGAAACTCACGTGTGTGAGTGTGTGTCGGTCACACTTCTGACGGCTTGACTGGCCTCGTGGACCCAGTCCGCGTCCTCAGTTCCCACATTTTAACAACCTGGCGCAAGAGACGGCTCAAATTATTTGTGTACACTTCAAAGTTCATTTGGAATCGCGGTGCCTTGAGCACTTAGGTTTCCACATAGCTGCACAAGAGTCGTGGGCAACACTAAAACAGGTTGTAAAATTAAAATGCCGCCGTAATGTTTAATACACTTTTTTTTTTTTTTTTTGGTGTTTGCGCCTCGGCACCAAGCTTAACGTTTCTTTTAGCGGCTGCCAAGATGCACTCCTGTGGCCAGCAGTTTTTCAGCAAGTTTTTCATGGTGCCTTTTACCAAGCAGGGCTCCATAGTTCCAGGCACGCACACACACACACACACACACACACACACACGCTGATACGCTGAGTGCAAGAAAGTCTTCACCTGATTCAACACTTTATGTTGACACAGACGCCGGATGAAGGTGAGGAATGAAACGCAAGACAAACGGCAGCCATGAAAGTAGTTCATGTTGCTACCTTAAAACAAGGGATAAGTCTCACTAGGTCGGTGTCCTCTTTTGGGGACATTTATAGTTCCAATGTGGGCAAAACCAAGAAACATTTATGGAAGTGTGCTGAACGTAATTAATTAATTACATGAGAAGGCATCACAAAAAAAAAAAGTGTGCTACCATTTTCAAGGTAGCAAAAATCACAAATTATTATATATGTATACTTTTTCATAAAGTTTATAGCACAGGGTGGTAGTAGCCTAGTGGGTAAGACACTCGGCTATGGACCAGAAGACCCAGGCTCAAACTACCATTGTGTCCCTGAGCAAGACACTTAACCCTAAATTGGTCCAGGGGGGGGACTGTCCCTGTAACTACTGATTGTAAGTCGCTCTTGATAAGGGCATCTGGTAAAAATGCCGTAAATTATAGCAAAACCAAATACAGTCAAAGAGTTCTTTACAAAAAAAAATACAAAGCAGCATTAAACACCCGAAAGAGGGAGAGAGGGGAAAAAAATACACGCTCCACTCAGTTCACTGTAACTTTATGTCTCACATAACGGCTTCTGACATTGGAAAGTTCTGGGAGATTCAGAACCGTGCTTTAGCGCCACAAGCTAACCCAGAGGCCCTGCGGTTAACCCACCTGTTTCACACACTTGCCAAAGATACAATGCAGTTATTTTTATTCGGTGGTCTGCTTTGGATATTTGACTGAGTTATTTCCACACATTTTTATATTCAAATTTTTATAGTTGCGGTTTGGGATTCACCACAAGTTCAGCCACCAGCTAATGGCTCTTCGAGCTTGACGTGAAAAAGAAAAAAAAACCCGCACTCTCCTTGCCGCGCACGCTGACACTCTTCATCCGAGCGGCTATTCGTGATGTCTTCATCGCAGATGTGCTCCCTTGGAAGGCCAAGGGTTTGTAGTATCTCGTGCAACATGGTGATTCATGTTACAACACTCCACATGCGCCACACACCCTGACCATGACCAACATGAACCACAGTCCCATCTGCCTGCCAAACTTTAGGGCGAAGCCTTATCGGATTTATGATTTTAGCCACGCGTGTTGCATGTGCACATTGATTTTATTCCCTTACAATTGGGTTCAGTAGTGATCTACTATAATGGCCGCTGTTTCGAAATACGTTGATGTTTGCAGTATATATTATTGACAGGTGAATCATTTAGAAGAATCATGTTCTGGGCGACAGAAATAATTACGCGCCAATATAAAACAGGAAGTTAGTGTCTCTTCTACGTGATACAGATAACTACAGAGCGGTTCTTTATGGAAGTGATTCCCGAGGAAGCATTTGACATTACGCTATTGAACGAGCCCCCTGGCTTCGCCCTAGTGTCAGATGTGTAATGCCCACTGTCAGTTCATCAGACAGTGATTAAACTGTTCAAATGTGACTGGTGCGCAGGGCAAGATGTCCAAGACAAGATACTAAAATATTCTTACGGGGGGCGAGGGGATTTCATAGGGCGACGTGACTCACTTATCTCAGTCCAACATGCGAGTATTCATTTTTATAAGCGCTGGCCTGTGGTAATACGCATCCTTGCTGGCCATTAAAAGAGCTTTGCAGTGGAAAGTCAAGGTGCAGTCATTCTGTGAAATCAGACAAAAGACTCGCGAGAAAAGGCCATAGCAACGGTTCACAATGTGAAAACGACTCTCTGGATAGGACACACAGGTCCCATTTGGTTTTCCTGACTTGTGCAAGGATCTACACCCCAAAGAGACACAAGGTAGGTCATGTGGACAATGACATTTTTTTACTGGTGAACTGGTTAGACCACATCAAACACAAATCAGTTTAACGGCAGTTTGACGGATGCAGCGCAAGTAGGACAAGTGAAAAAGGAAAGCGTCCCCACGGTGACGATTTGGACGATTTGTCCAAGGCACTTGCTTTGATTTGTCAGTATCTATGGCGACATTTCCTTGCAAACACTTTTCTTGTCAAAGCGTTTACTAGACTATCGATGGGAGCAGGACCCCTCCCTGAATTTTCTCTGCATTGAATCAGACAGCCTTCGTCAAGGGAAAAGACGATTGACCTCGCGAGCAATCCCGTGCCGCGCAGCTTCTGACGTGGACGCGGAGACCCGGGCGCGGGGTTACGCCCTCTGGAGAGGGTCCGCTGGGTGTCCCTCAGGTTGGGACCTCAGCAGGCCGCCAGCCTTGGCGCAGGGCGGAGCGGGGTCTCTGTATTTGTTATCCAAACTGCGGTCAAGCTTCAGAAATAGAGAACCCGTGAGACCTATTAGCTGCAAACGGCGCTTTGGGCTGTGCGTCACACACTCCACACTGACACTTTCATGGCGGCGCCTTTTCTTTCTTTCTTTTTTTTTTTTTTTTTTTAATCTGTGCTTTGTCCTTTGGAGGTTTTTTTTGTTTTTTTTCTACCCTTCCATCGCTTCTTCGGTTCCACATTTCCCTCCATTTATGCTTTCCTTCGCTCTCCCTCTCTTTCTTCCCCTCTTGTTTTGTTTTGCTGTTTCTCGTTTCTTCATTTCTATGGTGACGAGCGAGCTTCCCAGGAATAACGGCAGCTCTGGGATTAAGAAGCGTGAACAGTGATGGCTTTTTCATAAATAGGTAGGAAACTCCTCGAAGATGTGGGCGACTGCCGGATGGGATCAGCAGATGTGACCCGAGTGGCGAGCCCGGTGGGAGAACTTCGAGCATCCTGAGGAGACTGCGGCCGGGGATCGAAAGAACATCTTGTCTTATTAAAAACAACACCCGTCGGTGATTATTTTACATCTTCACTACTGCCAGTAATACAGCCAGGTGAGGTGTCTGAAGGTGTCTCAATCGAATGGTTTAATTAAAGACACGCAGGGACCAAAGGAGTCACATGTTTACTTTGCTGCTCGCATGAAATGCATAGGAACAACTCCTGTGACGCCCTCTCCAGCCATTTTCACTGATGGATGCGGTTCAAACAGGGTGCAGATGACTTTAATTTCACATTTTGAATGATTTCCAGTTCCTTTCGGCCCAGGCGCTGAGCGCAGGCCCGACACTCAGGGGCTCCCCAGTCTCTCCGCAGCCCTAACCGACTTACCACAGGCCTGACCGAGCGGGCCCAACTTCCTGAGGCACCATTAAAGCTGGGAAGGTTTCCTCAGCGGCTCACCATAAGACACCTTCTCCCCTCGTGTGCTCTTTCCTTCACTTAGTCACAATCACTCATTCAATCTCTCACACCTACTACCCATTCCTGCCACATTATCTGATAACTGAGTATTCTCCGTATCTTCCTGACAGTGTTCTACGAGGAGAATAAGGTGCTTCTGACTAGCTATTTGCCCAAAAACAGAAGTTTATAGATTACACCTTTTGACTGCAGCCCACAACTCCAGAGTACTTCTGGTCCAACACCACATCTTCCATTTCCCATTCCCAGTTCTTCAGCTCTACCCCCCCCCCCCCCTAAAAAACACCAGTCCCACCACCACCACCACCTCTGCTCCATCTGTGAAGCGCCAACCAAACCCTGCACCAAAGGTGACTACATGTGTGATGAGCAGTATGTAAATAAGGTGACCTGCAACTCTGACATGATGATGACCCATCACCTTCAATTTGTCTCCTGATTATTATATACAGTTAGACCTTTAAAGAGCATTAATGGGGGCTGCAGGGATGCTCAGAGAACATCTTCGTACAGGACTGCTACTGATGGAACTGTTCCTGGAGCCAAGCGGTGAGGTCACACAGCAGTACCCACATTGCTGCGGTGGAAGACTGCAGTGGAGAGGATTACAGGTGCTTATGTCTAGTGCTCCGGCATTTCTGAAGAGCCCGCTCTGTCTCCCTTACTTCATGGCTCTCAAAGAGCCAAAGATTAGTATTTCACCGCCCGCCAGGAAATATCAGCTGTCAATGGCAACAAAGAGGAGATGTGTTTGTCGGGGAGAGTGGTTGGGGGAGGAGCTCTGATGAGCACCTTGTGAAAAGATGACATGAGCTCCTGCTTAGAAATCTAAGGAAACCACGTAAACAGAACATAACAACCTGGAAACGTAGGTACAATTAGGCATTAAAAAAAACAATACCCTCATTCAAAATAATGTACTGAACATATTCCTTATTGGGTAATGTGAACAATGTTCAATGTACTTTACATACCACTGAGGCAGTAAGTAAGTTATAGTTTGTTGAGTCACAGATATCTATAAAAGTGACTAGTTACCCAGAAAAGTCATTTAAAATGTTTAAATATGGATGGTGCGGCTCTGTCAACTTCCACGTTCTTGGCCACTAGTTTTGATGAAGCTGAACATTCCAGCAAGGGAAGTCATGTCTGTGTCCACTTTTGAACTCTCCATTGCTGCGTGCGCCACATCTGCCTCTAGTTGGCTTATTGTGAAGTTACCGTGAACCTTAAACAAATCATTGTAATTTATGCCCCATATATTTATAATTTATGCCCATTATAATTTATGTCACTCTCTGTACAGCTGTCTGATAAATGCTCTAAATGTAAATGCGAATGCAGTAAGGCTTGATTTTTTTCTTCACAAAGTTCTTCAAACTTCATTTTCAGAGTGGGCTCCACGGTGAGACGCCGAAGTCACCGTGGAGTAGCCGTACTGGAATACGGCTGGTTGGAGACGTCGTGGGTTGTTCACCTCGGCGGATCGTGTGTTAGAGGGCAGGACCTTCTCGTGGTCGGGGATGGTGCGAAGGACGGGCAACTTTCGGTTTCGATT
Organism: Denticeps clupeoides; assembly: GCF_900700375.1. Lineage (NCBI taxonomy): Eukaryota > Metazoa > Chordata > Actinopteri > Clupeiformes > Denticipitidae > Denticeps > Denticeps clupeoides. The sequence continues at coordinate 5,718,325 of NC_041724.1, forward strand.
ATGAAGGCTAGGGGTTTTATACTGGTGGTTGACCCCGACCTCTCCCTGGGAGAGCCGCGCGCCCTCTGGTGGTTATGTGGAATACTGTCAGCCATGACAATACCTCATCCATCTATTTGGAAGAAAAGCACTCATTATAAGTTATTATGAGCCATGCTGTGCACCTATAGAACAACTAGAAAAACGTTTCTGTAGGTTCAGCCCTCCACGTCTCCGTCCCGGCTGCTGGGCTGTGACCCGACACAACCTGGGAGCAGCGTGAACAATCCCGCTGAGACCTCAGTTGTGCTGTCTTCTGGCCATCTGGACCATAGTCTGCGTCTCACACCCACCTGTTCCTTCACTTTTTCCCTCCACGTCCCTCAGCACATCAGCCTACCCTCAGGCTCCCGTCCTCCCTTCTGGACGGGGTGGGAATTCCACAGTTATTGTGCCTGAAGGAGAGAAGATGTGCCTCTGCCACAGGCCATCCAGGCAGCACATCTCCAGCTCCAAGGACCACCTGAAGACAGACAATGATCCTGCTTTTCCGACAGCCCTGGAGACTTCCTACGTTGACAACTTGCTGCTGCTTTCCCTTCATCCTTGTTAATGATCATCTCATGAAGCTACTTGTGCCGACCACAATAATGTTCAAGGCTGTAATGAGGGTAAAGAGTAACGAAGCATCTCAGATTCACGAAACATTCTCCACAGTCTCAATAGCCACCATAGAGTAGGTGTGTCGAAAACTGTTGACTGCTTTACGAGGAAAAAAAAAACTGCAAAGTAATGGTCTCACTAAAAGCAAAAAAACGTGTTGAGGGACCCCGCATGATTTAAAGTTCTGGGATGTGTTCTCGACACCAAGGATCTTTTTTATCCGAAAAGACGAAAAAAAAAATCAACTTTCAGGACACATATATTTCACACAATTAAGGGCAAATTCCCATGGCAACCCAAACACAACATTTCATATTTCTCCCAATTATGCGACTGCGCGGTGAATTTAAACGGGTGACGAGTGAGTAATTCATTTCTGAACAGCTCTGGCCCTCACTTTCAATAAAAGCCTTCGATCCTGCAGACTGAAGACAACGGCTTTTGACGTCCTCCTGCTTTCAAGTCGGGTCTACTGTACGTCCGAGTCCTTCTCCTTACCAGTAGCATAAAAATGAATTCCCGATCCCCAAACTGGATTACTCTTCGGAAAATGACTAACGTTAGCAGGTGTTTCGGACTCACTGCCAGAATCCCACATTTGACCATTATCCGGGATTCCGTTCGTCTTTGTCCTCAAAAAACCAAAAAGTCAAAATGTTCTTACACGGCACAGGGAGGGGGTCCTGGGTCGCAAGTTTGAGGAATCATTTTCACAGCTGTCCTGACGGCCTGAGATAACTCGAGCCATAAAAGCTGCTCTGGATTAGGTCAGGGAAACAGTGATAAAGGGATGGAAACTCCGGCTCCATGCCGGCCCTGCTTCCCTCTCTCCGGGCATCGGACGCACATCATCGCCCGCCGCAGTACAGCAATACCAAGTTGAGATTATAATTTGAGCCGCACGAGGCTCCCGCTGAAAGAAAGTTGACAATCCGCAGCCCTCCGCGGTTCGCTCCTCGCCGCATAAATCTAAATGTTTCGTATAAATCATAATTGAGGGAGCGGGGCTTAAATAGAGCGCCTGAAATAGTTCGTAGGAAAACACAGGGTTCGCCATTCATCTGTGTCTGGCTTTTGGGGTGACTTTTCATTGCCATGCATTTACACGGCGGCGGTTGAGTTATGGTTTCCTCTGTGTCTGATTGGGTCTTTACTGTCTTCTGGATTTCTGAAAGTGAATGAATGATCACAGACGTCTGATGCTGCGGGCCAGCCCAGTCTCTACTTGTCATTCATTTAAACAGCACAATGCTAAATTAGGTGTGATTTAAACGACGTAGAACTGCTTAATCTGTTGCTGTCAACATGAATGCTGGTCCCCACGTCCTCCCACAAACAATTGTTTTAATTATAAAATCAATTTTATTCACGCTGGTTAATCTGACTTGTTATGTTTGAATTTGAGAATGAGAACTACACGTTGAACTAGACCCAAACTCGTTTTTATGGTTCACACACACTTTAAATGATTTTAGACAGGCAAAATTAAAAAAGAAATAAAAAAAAAAAAACGCAGTAGTACTTTTATAAGTGACTGACTCATTTCAAAGGACTGTTTTTTCTGGAACTAGCACGATTCCAACGAAAACGGGACGTTTGAAAAATTAGCGCGATGCATGACACGTCTGCATATTTATAATACGCAGTGTAATATAGCGTCAGAGCTTGATTGTTTATGAAGCATTGCTGGATGACACTCTTTTTACATCATTTTATGGTTAACATGTGTGCCTGTAATGGGCCAAGGTGCATTCTCCAAATAATTTACATGTTTTAACAAATAAGGGCGCACGCATCAAAGCCAAATTCGTTTTTATTTCACTGCGGGCATAAATCAAGTAAAAAGCTTTATTCGCTTTTTTTTTTTTTTTTTTATTACTTTAGCAGTATTTTGGCAACCGCGGGTTCGAAAAACGCTCAGGGTTTCCGAGAGTTTCTTGCACCGCTTGGCACAGCCTCTGATGTAGCAGGTGTTTTGAAAAGGGAGAGACACGCCATAAATTCAGCGAGGGATATGTTCACAGACAAACAAAATGTCATCGGCCCTGCTGTCTACTGAAGGCCGATCTAAAACAGAATGCTCTAAAGAATCTCGGAGACATCTGTTTTCAGTGACTTGGGCAGACAAAAGTCATGAAATCACCAGAAGTAAGAGGAGGGGGGGGCGAGAAGGTGGTTTCAATTAAAGCGCTATAGATAACCTCCAATTCGGGCTTAGACTCGAAGACAAACAATAAATTCACACCCTTGGCCAATAGAGGCCCTTTAATGAAATCTGATACCCGTCTCGGTCCTGGACATCACCGGCCGAGGGCCACTTTCAGCTAATATCGATGCAGTCTGACATGAGTAATCGTAAACAGTGGGAAGCACACAGGGAGGGCGCACGCAAGGCAAATTGAGCCCGTGCCATGAGAACCGCAGGCCTGTTCGCTGGGAATGGTTCTCAGCGTCTGCAGGGATCAGAGCCTCAATCAGACCGAACGCAGCCGATCGGGGCCCAGGCCGGTCGTGCAGCCATGAGTTGGCAGGCAACTCATTCATCATCAATAAGCCCATTCGCCCCAGACAGTGTATTATGGAAGCCTGACCACCAATAAATACGAATTATTTATTGAACGGCAACATTTGAAAGACAGGGCACAAGCGTGTCGGGACTTTGGCAGTAGAAAGGCGTATTCAAAACTGACATGGGTCAGACAGGTAAAGGTTCACAATACAGCGATTCCTCGTGAAACGCCTGGGCAAAGTGGCCGAAGGCTACGCTCTGACCCGCAGGAACATCTGACGGAGTACGGAGCTTTCATCGCCGCAGAGGCTGTGGGTCCTTCTGAAGAAGCCGCATTCTCTTGCTATCAGATGCGAGGCTAAACACCAGCGTAATGAAAAGTAAATGCATGAACCGTAAAAAGAAATTCCTCACTGTGAGAACAGGATACACCATTCTACAAAACGTTACACTGGACATTTTTTCAAGGTCACATGGAAGGTCACCTTCATCACAAACTGACCCAAGTGGGAGGACAGAGGACAGAAACTATAGCAAAAAAGCACGGAAAGCTAATTAATGGCACCTATTAAGCTCTCACGCTTGTTTTCCTTTTGTCCCCGTTGTTTTAATGTAAGTGGCATCACGCTGGCTCAGTGCTCAAAAAGTTGCTTTTATGTATGTACATCAAAGCAACCACTGACCCCGGCGTAACCTCCTCTGCCTGGGAGCTCCTGAAGCAGCCAATCAGCTTGAACGTGCCCACTCAGCTCCTGCAGCCTGGCACTACAGAATGCAGAGCGTTAGTCCACGTTAGACTGTGAACCTGATGCATCGATCACTCAGCTAATTGAAGCCACTTTTTGATTATTCTACAGATTCCACTGGTGTCAATGTATTAATACGTTTTCCATTACCTTTGCAATTGTTCGTTTTTTGTAGGTTTGGTTTTTTTCATTGTTAAATTCACTACTTGGTTTACACCATGTATTTTCAGGGGCTAATGTGTATGAAAGTATTTGCTGGAACCCCATATTAATTCACTAATTTGTCTGTACATTTCTTGCAGTAGAGAGTGGGCAGCATTCTGTTGATATACTGCCACCTATGTTATCAAGTCAAAATTCACCAGGTTGGAAAATCTTACAGATTGCACATTTAAAGGCCTGTCATGAAAATTTCACTTTGTGCGATTAACATTAATACAAGTTCCCATTAACATTAATACGAGTAGCCTGTCTATGGTCCTGCAGTGGCTAGAAATGGTGCTTCGCCGTTCAGAGAGCGGCAGCTCAGACGGTCGGAAATGGAATTTGTCCCCTTATGTCGTCATAAGGGGAAAGGAAACATCCCATTTCTCAACATTTGCATGGCTTCCAAACGTTCAAAATTCGATGTAAAACTGAGCTCAAATGTATTTTTTAAGTTACGTCACATGAGCGCCTGAAGAATCTGTTAAAACTGGGGAGAATAGAGTAAAAACTCACTCTCTACACACAAAAGCACTGTATTCAAACCACTTCAACTTGATGTTACCTGGCAGAAAGAGGCATGGCACAATAGAGGTTAAAAGGATGAACAGTTTCTAATTTACATGTAAATATTGTATGTAAAAAAGGTACCAATGTTACAGAGAAAACCAAAATGAAAGACAGGAGGAAAAGATAGAAAAAGACAGAACAGCCTGAACCAAGCTTCAGAGACATCACCTGAGAAAATGGGAGGAGAGAAAAGACTCGAAAGCCGGAAGGTCCGGTTTAGATGGAAAAGCAGCTGAGTCCCCGCTACCACATGTTGTTATGTCCCTGGACGTATGCTCCCACGTGTTCTGTGTGTTTGGCTGTGTTTTTGCGTCCTGTCCCTTTTAGGTTGACTTCGTGGGAGGAGTTGAGGCCTACCAGCTCCATCTGCCATTGGTCACCTCCACCTATTTAAAGAGACTTCAGATGGTGTTCGGGAGGTTCCCAGGGTCTGCTAGGCCCTTATGCTTTTGGGAGGTCACCAGGGTCCACGGAGATCTGCATAGAGCTCCGTTGGGGATCTCATTCGTGTTTCTTGTTGCTTTGTGTGATAGTCCCTTTGTTGTTAGCCTGTTTGCTGTTAGCCTGTCATGTGCCTTTTTGGTAACTTGTACGTGTTTTAGTTATCCCTGCTGTTATCCCATCCCTTCCTTTAAGCTGTTTTGATGTTGGTTAGCTGTCCTGAGTCCTCTGTCTTATTGAACCTGTTAGCACACTGTAAATAAAAGCACTGTTTGTATCGTTTGTTTGGTTGCATGTGTAACAGTGGACCTCCTCCTCTCCACACCCTTGTTGCGTTTCTGAGACTTAGGAACGTGACACATGTGAACATCCTTTATACATTTGTCCCACAGGAAGTTGTCACAGACCAATCAGAATTTCTTGTTTCTTTCGTTCACGCCAGTTGCTGCAATGCCGTCCGACAAAGACATGTCAGACGGAGGTGTTGAATCTACATACACAACAAAAGCGCAGAAACGTCATGTCTTACAAATCAATGGGTTAATTTTATTTTTTCTGGAAAAATGCCGACACGACTCACCTCCTAGTCCCACCTCGCTCCTCCTCATAAAGCTACAGACACCAAAACAGCGTGGGAAAATCTTAATGCGGGACTGGATCAAAGTGGCTGTGATTCTGGTCCAAGGCTGAGTTTCAGAAAGAGACTTCAGACACAGTATTAGCGGAACACTAATAGAGATTCAACAATCAATAAAAATGTTCATGTCAGGGGACATTTTTAGTCAGTTAACCATGCTGCTGCAAATACTATTTAGGAAATGAACTAAAACTTGGGGGTTCTCTCATGCTTTGAAATTGACTTGGTTTAAACACTTTAGTGTTTTAAAAATGTCTTGACCTGCAAAATGTTTCCATCATGACTCGGCTATCATTGCAAAAATTGAACAGAACATTGCACCTTCTCCAAATGGTAACTGCCTTCAAATGTGACTTTTCTGAATGGCAAACTGCTTATATATATATTTAATTGTGTTGTCCTCTCTGCTCTGGCATATTCACATTCAAGGCATTTATCAGCTGGTTATCCAATCAGTAGTGACAGGGACAGTCCCCCTGGGGACACTCCCAGGGTTAAGTGTCTTGCTCAGGGACACAGTGGCAGCAAGTGGGGTTTGAACCTGGGTCTTTGTGCTCTTCAGGGTCACCGTTTTTTTTTTTTTTTCTGACAGCTCCATCGCTCATCAATAACTGCAACGTGGCCTTTATAAACAGGCGGCCCGGCCCTGATTTACTGAGCCTTTCCACGGCCGCCGCGGGGCGAAGCTGTGACCAACGTGAGAGGGTGATTTAGGGCGACGTTGACAGCCGGCTCGAACCTGAGAAGGGTGGAGAGGAGTTGGACGCGCGGCTCACTCGCATCGACGGAGGCGAGAAAAGCATGCGGCGGGGGGGGCATTCAAACCCGTGGCCCGTGTCAAATGCGCACTGCCGGATTGTGTGGTTCCTCCCCCGCTGAACCCGAACAAGATTCCAGAAGCTCTTTTCCCAGCCTCGTCCGGGCTTCGGCGTGGAATGGAACTCCCGAAAACAGGAGAACAACCAGAGAACCAGATTCGTTCCTCTTCCAAGAGCGACTTACAATCAGTAGTTACAGGGACAGTCCCCCCCTGGAGACACTCAGGGTTCAGTGTCTTGCTCAGGGGTAGTAAGTGGGATTTGAACCTGGGTCTTCTGGTTCATAGTCAAGTGTGTTACCCGCTAGGCTACTACCACCTCATTAGTCTTTCTGGAGTTGTGGTGTGGTCCTGTCTTCGCAGTTCTCCGGTGTAAAATGAATCATTTTCCAATCTTGCCAATTAACACAACATTATTTTAATGTTGATCTGTACTGATCGTGGTCTTGGTCTGGACCTCCCCGTTTAGGAAGACGGCACCAGCAACAAGGTTCTTCACCAGACTCCTGCACTCCTGAACGTGACACAGTTCGGAGTTGCAGCGGAAGTCTGCAGCGTACAGTTTGTAGAGGCGACGGGACAGCACTGCGGTGCTCCCGTGATGTGATTTTCTTCAACCGGACATGCTGTGGTCTGGAAAAGGAAGGTAATAGGTGATCCAGGCAACCAGGCCGAGGTCCACCTGATTCCTGCACATCCTGAAGATGTCTTTGACATCTTTCTATCAATGGGACAGTGATGGCCTAGTTTGGGGCAGTGGTGGCCTAGCGGTTAAGGAAGCGGCCCCGTAATCAGAAGGGTGCTGGTTCGAATCCCGAGCCAGCAAGTTACCACTGAGGTGCCACCGAGCAAAGCACCGTCCCCACACACTGCTCCCCGGGCGCCTGTCATGGCTGCCCACTGCTCACCAAGGGTGATGGTTAAAAGCAGAGGACACATTTCGTTGTGTCACAGTGCGCTGTGCTGCAGTGTTTCACAATGACAATCACTTCACTTTCAATACGCATTATCAACAACCAGTAGATCGGCACAATATCTCGTGCAGTGAAAAGATGCTATTATTGTTAGCGCGTTTGCTGTAACGTCTGGTAGTGACGGACGGCTGTCTGAGCAGCCGCCATATCAGTCCGCTGGCACCAGCCAGAGAGGATGTGGCCGTCGGCGGGGGCCCCTTGTTCCAGGGGCTTTTTGTGGCAAAGTCAAAGGCAGCCAGGCTCAATAAAGTCCGTCACTTCGCTGGTAGCAGGTGGAAAATGACGACAGGCTTCCAAGCGCCGCGAAATAACAATTTTCACAAAATGCACAAAGCAAAACACTGACTCGTGGTGACGAGTGACACACATCCCCAGACTCTGGGCAGGGCCACATGAAAGGGGGGCCGACAGGAGACGACAATGCGCCAACCACGATGTCCCTCCTCCCCCTCGTACACATGGAAAATAGACTCCGCCGACAGCAGTCTGGAATATTCCGCGTTGAAACGATAACCAGACGGGCGCGCGCGGACCATGGTGTTATTGTAGGCTCAGTCGTAATTAGCCACGGCCAATTAACCATTCCCACCCTCGGAAAAAAGGAGTTTTTGTACAGGGGCTGAAAAGGTTCGTGACGCGTCCCATCCCGGAACCGAGGGCCATTGTCCGCACGCTTGCGTGCAATCCGCCGTTTGTACCTTTACAGACACTGGAACTCGTTTCAAGTTGATTGAAGGTGAATTGCTGATCTGGACTTGACCGAGCTTGAACGGGCCCCCCCGATGCACGCGTGGTTTCTCCTCTGCTCGGGGGGGGGGCATGCGCAAGTCATTCCAGTAACCGACAGGGAGGTGTCGGCGCCCGGGGATCGCTTTTCAAAACCTTTGTCAGCACACATATTTGCGGCGTATCCTTCAGCCGCGCTGTCCGCCATGACACATGCATGCGGCGACCTCCATTTTTGACAGCTCGCAGTTATGGGGTTTTGGAGATGAGGCGGTGGTTGACAGACAAAAAATTAATTTTGTACATTTTAAAGCCTGACAGTGAGCCAAGACCTACTTGTTGCTTTGTAGTTTACGTATTCGGCCCACACCATTACCCTGGAGCCGCAGGTAGATCAAAAATGCCCCCGTTCAGTGGCGCAGGATTAGGAATAGCACTTTTACCTCCACGTTTTATCCCCCCCCCATCTAATCCGCCTTTGCATCGCTTCGAACAAGGAAAGGAAAACTTTGCCTTAGTTCCTTAAATCCTTTTTGGCGCAATAACAAAGCCAGTTTTGTCTTTTTCCAAGCCATTGGTTGTGAAGGAGACGTGACTTCTTATCAAATTACCTCGGCTGTTAATATCCGTCTGGATTCGGTAAGAGTGGCTTTGGCAGAAGCCAGTCCCATCTTTCCTCAGCAAGCTTTAGCCGGTTGAAATTGTCCTGTGTTTACTCACAGAATGTCACACTGGTCACACGGATTCATTTTAATTGCTGAAACAGGCAAAAATCAAGATTGATACAAACCAAGATCCTGTGCACTGAACGTGTCCATGTAGTGTGAGATGTCCTCATGCTTCACAGAAACAGATAAAGATCTGCCGAGTTCTGTTGCTGTGTCCCTTTTTTCGCCACCCAGAACTTGATCATTAATGAGTTAAAAATGAGTGGAGCCAGATGACTGATATGCTACAGTGTGTTTCTTTCTTGGTTTATCTATTCATTTATGTAAATCCATATGACAAATCCATATGACTATGAAAATATTGCCACTCCTTCTCTTCCATTGGCCATCCCGAATAGACGGAGCGCAGATCCTTTGGACAGCCTCAGAGTTTCCAGTATCACTTTGGCAACTCCAGTAACATGTGTGTCTTCATACCACCCAGGTAGCTTAAGCCTTCCTTGCACTCCTTCATCCATTTTCCATCACAAAGGATTTTTCCTGCTCTGATCATCCGCTCCCTTTACATGTGGCGAGGCTGTCCGTCCCACCACGGAGTGGAAAATACATTAGGGCCGGTGGGAATCGCCAGTTGCTTCCAGAGCAGCAGTGGGGACCTCAGGCTGCTCTTCAGCTGTGGTTTCACACCCAGTGACAGACCTGAAATGTCAGCTCGTCCTAACAACCGCTGCACATTACTGCCTAAGTCCTCGGCTGGCCCCTTTTAATGTGCCAAATCAATAAAGTAAACAGTGAAGAGTCCCAAGGTGGGGCATGTTAACAGACACCCTCCATCTTCAATCGGAGCCTGCCCCTGGTGAGATGTAGAACATGCTTTCTACAGACCAGCTAATACTTCAGGTTGAATTTCATAAGATTAAACTGGTTATCACACCAGTTTGAATGAAATCCTATAAACCAAAAAACTAGCGACGGGTGATCCACATCCAATGATTATACAATACTGCAGATACCGAGACCCACTCGGATACACGTTCTGATACAAGTTAACTTTTTTGCTTCAATATTATTGTTGTCTGCATTGCAGTCAGAACATAAAGTTGTCCGACTTGACGGCAGTCAGTTTATTCTCTCGTGCTACACCATTAAATCCATCTCAATCTCACTCACACATAATCAACCTCTCCTCCATCTTGGTTTTAGAGCTGGCTTCGATATCAATACATCACAGCGCACAGCGGGTCAAAGTTCAATCAAACAGAGGCTCGCGCAGCGGCACTTACGGTGCCGCTAGTCGCTATGGCACACATGCCATAGAAAAGCAATGGGATTCAGAGCACTTCTACGGCCTTGGACCCGCCCAGTTCCCGCCCGCACAGTTTTAGTCATTTTAGTGACATCAAGTTAATAATTTGACCCCTCTTATATGTTAACATGGTTATTTAATGTATCAGTTCAGATTAAATAACATGTTGCCAGATTAAACATATATGTGAAACATATATACAGTAATTAACCAATCAAAGGCTCATTTAAATCCAACTTCAGAGTATAATATCCCGCAAATTCACATTGGTGAGTATAATCCCTTATTAAACTGTAGTAAAGATGTTTTGATTAACTTAGTGATAACAGTATTCTTATTCATTAATGATCATAGCATATCTAACATAGGATATGATGTTACATCAGTCCTGATTGGCAGAAGGAAAAGATTCAGCTAATCTTCCCAAGTTCAACTCATGTCAACTTTTTGTCACACAGGACAGGACTGTTTCCATGCATTCCAGCCTGCTAATTTACATCATATGTCAGCGTCTTGGTCTCAGTGAAATTCATACGAAGGAATCCGAAATTTCCACACATCTGTCAGTCCGAACGCGCATAAGTCAAGAGATGCTGGTTCGCTGACTGCACAGTCAACAGCGGGGCTCATTTCTGACAGTCGCGGCACATTTAATGCTCATCGGCGATGTGCCGTCTCTAGAACCCCCCCCTCACCGAGTCATGCGCAGCAGCTCCTAATTTCACGGTGCCCCCAGAGAATGCGCAGCATGGAACCCGGGATCTTCACGCTCCTTATTAGCCGAGTTGGCCTTGGGGCGGCCGCGATTGCAGCTGTGCAGCTGGCTTGTCTCCTTCTGACGGCGAAACACTTCATTACCGCGCTGCGCCGGCCTTTGGTCTCCACACCCTGAGCTATTTGCACGAGTGGCGGCCCGTTGTGGGCCGGGCCCTAATTAAAACAGTAGCTGATGGTAAAGAGTGGCCCGGTCGAGGCCCCGGCACAGTGGTCCTGGCCGCGTTGTTTTTGTTTGTTTTCTCAGCGCCGGGCCAATCAATTCGGCATTCTTCTCAAATCAAACAACAGGTGTCTTTGTGGGAGTCGAGTACAGGGGAGCACTGGGGGGCATTGGGTTTCGCCCTTTGAAAGTGATACGGGGCGAGCTGCTTTTCTCATGCCTTTGCACCCCCCACCACCCCCCCAAAAAAAATAAAAAAATAAAAAATTCTGGTGCTGATGGACGGACCACCCAACTCTCATGCGCAGGACGCATGGCGTTCCCAACGGCAACCCCTCATTGCTTTTTAAGTGAGGAAGTGTTTAATTTACTAGTTCATTAAAGATAAAGGGTGGACAGACTCCCTCTGTCTCCCAGACAAGCTGGTGAAATTAATTTTTAAGGAAAACAGCCTGGGGAGGGGGAAAAAGTGAGAACTAGGTTGCGTTCGTGGTGGGACGCCTCTCCAACCGTCTTTGGCGTGGCCTTGTATCAGGCTGCTGGCCCACGTACCACACTGTAAAAGCTGTAAAAGCTTCCCCGAAGACCGAGAGGTGCCAGAGATGAAAAATGCCATACTAATTTGTCACAGGCAAAGCCGTGCTTAACGGGGAGAGTCGAGCGAAGGCCCCTCTTGGCGGAGAGCAGCCTCAGGCTGAGACAATGGATTCCCACCCATCATCGTGTTCCAGGGCCTTCCTCCTCTCAGACGATTTTCAGCCCTCTTAGCTAACATCCTCGTCCATGTAGTGCAAGTTCTCCATCCATCTCCATCGGCTCTAGAATTACATGGACCTGTAGGTTTCTGTCACTCCCTTCATTAAAAGGTTGCAAAATTTTTCTTTTAAATTTCATCCATACCACATGAATAGGCCTGCATTCTGCAAGGTGACTGGAGACTGATGCCAAGGAAAACATAAAAAAAAAAAATACAAAGGGAAAAGATTCTGCCAAGAAAATCTCTCTCCAACCCCACATCAGATACAATATCAGGTCTTTGAAGCTTGGACTCCCCCCATTTATCATATATTAAGATCTGGTCTGTTGGAGAACTGCAGTGAGGGGACAGGGAAACAATTCTAAAACTCTGATCATATGTTACTACAACCATAGGAGTCAAAAACTGATAATTACTTTGATAGGTGAATAAGCAAAAAAATGAATACAACTAAGGTTAAATTACTAATTACTAAACTGTTGATGTCTCATATGTTTTGAATCTCAGGGAATATTTTAGTTGCACTGTTAACACACAGGGGATGTCTGCAAATGTCAGATTCACTAGTTGACCAATTGGAATTTTTTAATAAAAATATAATTTATCCACATGTTTAGTTAGATGGTGGATGTGGACAGTACCTTGCACTCGGCATTGGGGAGATTTTGAGATATTTCTGGAAAAAATGCTGGTCGGTAACAGTTAGTTATGTAAGTATCTGGGTGGTAGTAGCCTAGTGGGTAACACTCGTCTATGGACCAGAAGACCTAGGTTCAAATCCCACTTACTACCATTGTGTCCCTGAGCAAGACACTTAACCCTAAATTGCTCCGGGGGGACTGTCCCTGGAACTACTGATTGTAAGTCGCTCTGGATAAGGACATCTGATAAATACTGTAAATATAAATGTAAAAATCTAAAATAATCAATTATTATAGGTTTGTGTATTTTGGTGCCTTTTTGGATGATTGTGGCAGGAGGGGTATTAAATAAGGAAGCATGAGACCAGTCAATCATGGCTCCTCCCACTTATTATTTGTTTATTTTTGTTTATTAAAACCTCATCAAAGTTCACCTTCTGTGTGACTGAAACAACGACACTCCAACAAAATGGCCAGGTTGGGTAGTTAGCTCCTCATCTGATATACCACCTGAAAACAGGCCTCTACAATTTTAATGGAAGTTTCCCATGTAATTACGTATGAGTTCCGTACGTTGGACAGCTTGTTGTGAGTGACTTTAAATTACAAGCAGTCATTGAAAAAATAATAATAAAGTTAATAAATAAGAACAAACAATAGCTTTGGTCGTGGAAAGTCATGTCTACAATCCCTTTCTCTTTATTTTTTGTCGAAGCGCTTACTTCACCCTAAACTTTGCTCATTACTCGAAAACATCTGGCTGACAGGTTTTTCTCTCTTTTAAAATGTTGAGTAATTTCATTCCGCCAAACAGAAAGAGGAAGGTGCTGCATCTGCCAGCACGCGCTCTACCATCTACAATTACCTCAGCGCTCCCGGCCCTTGTTAGACACCGAACGCGGGTCCCGAAGACAGTAATCCGGCCCTCTCTGGGCACTAATCACAGCATTTCCAAGAATGTAATCTGCTGAAAACAATCTCTGTTTTCGCTATCTTATAAACTGATTAACTTTCTGAATATAACTTTCCAGCAGTGAAGTCAAGAGTGTGGGGGGGGGGGGGGGGGGGGGGGGGTTCTCACATTGATGCCAGCTGTGGCCAGACTGACCCTACAAGAGCTAGGGGTGTGCATACATGCATGGGCTCACACACACTCATCTCAGTTTACCTGAAGAGACTAAACCTGCGTGTCCAACCATGGGAATGCCAAGCGCAAATGTTTACACTGGATATTATGTAATGTGGGCTGTGCATGTTATGCTCTATTGTAATCTTGTCAGACAACTGGAAACGCGTGCAAAGGGAGCACATACCGTATGGCGCAAGGCATTCAGGAATAGTAAGACATCAAGAACTGAGCAGATGACAGGTCACGAGATTTTTTTTTTTTTTCGCTATGACTTTATATGACGATTACTGTCACTACAATGCACTGGGAAGACGGTCTAACCCAAAATTACCATTTAAACAATTATATTTTACAACAGAAATATACACTTACTAAGTAGGGCAGTGGGGGCCTAGCGGTTAAGGAAGCAGCCCCGTAATCAGAAGGTTCGAATCCCAATCCGCCAAGGTACCACTGAGGTGCCACTGAGCAAAGCACCGTCCCCACACACTGCTCCCCGGGCGCCTGTCATGGCTGCCCACTGCTCACCAAGGGTGATGGTTAAAAGCAGAGGACACATTTCACTGTGTGCACCGTGTGTTGTGCTGCTGTGTATCACAATGACAATCACTTCACTTTAAGTAACACATATGTTGGTTTTTTTATCCATAGTCAGATGTTCATAGTCACGATTGGCTGCGCCGTTGAAAAACTACACCTTGGACAGGTAAAGTAGAATTCAGAATTATAAATTCATTTTCAGTTTTAATTCATAGGTCTAGAATTCGGAATGGGGCAGCATGACGCTATGCCGGTTTGTCACACCTTTCAAGGTCGTGTGTTCAAATTCCGGCTCGGACCTTGCGTGGGTGGAATTTACATGCTCTGCCGTGGGCAGTGGTTAATTGCCAGGTGTCACACACCACAGCACAGCACCCATTGCACACAGTGAATTGTGTCCTCTGCATTTAACCCATCACCTATGGGAACTGTGAGCAGCCATGAGCACCACGGGAACAGTGCTCAAGGAGACCACAGTGGCACCTTGGCAGTTTGGGATTAGATTCCAATTATGAGTCCACTTCCTTACCCATTAGGCCACCACTGCCCCTAAACTCACTATCCTTAGCCGCTTAGTTCTCTTATTCAGGGTCGAGGGTGCCGGAGCCCATCCGGGGACATAAACAGTAGGTGAATTGGTGCCTCTGAATTGACTGAGTGTGTGACTGACTGTGCCCTGTGATGGGGTGGTGCCCTGCCCTGGGTGAGTCCCTGTCCCGTGCTCAGTGTCCCAGGATGGGCTGACAGCATCCACCCTGAATAACAGGACTAAGTGGTTAAGAATAGGTTTACAGCTTTTATCAGACGCCCTTATCCCAGGGACGGATTATGGGTCGTGTGGGCCCCTGGGCAAAACGTTCACGAGCCCCCCCCCCTCAAAAAAAAAAAAAAAAAAAATGGCAGCATTGTCTGGGATGGCTAGTTGCTATGTCACCATGCCACTTGTGGGTCCAAACTAGTGCGGTGTACCGTGTGGTAAAAGCAGAATGATGTTGACAAAATCTTTTGCCGCTTTTTACATCGGAGAAAATGAAAAGAAGGTGGCTTAAGTTGATACAGTAAGTTGGATCTCAAATTATAATCAGTACAGCCTGATGCCATTACCTCACGTTAATGTTAGCACCAGGTTACCCATCTCTGTTTATAGAGACAGGTAGCAACGTAGCACAACCACATCGTACCATAATGAACATTATTTGAATGTCATACAATTCTTGCTCTAAATCAAAGCACTTTTGCTAGTTATTACCATGGGAAAAGATAGGTCTCTCCCCATGATTTGCAAGTTCTCCAATGTGAAAAAATCTGTTTGTGTGGCAAATTGTTTTGGGCTAGAGGCCCCACGGGCCCCCTGCACCCCAAGGGCCCCTGGGCAGTGGCCCCGCTGGCCCGGTCCGTCATCCGTCCCTGCCTTATCCAGAGCGACTTACAGTCAGTAGTTACAGGGACAGTCCCCCTGGAGCAACTTAGGGTTAAGTGTCTTGCTCAGTGACACAATGGTAGTAAGTGGGATTTGAATCTGGGTCTTCTGGTTCATAGGCTAGTGTGTTACCCACTAGGCTACTACCACCCCGAATGATAGAGAATAGCGAGTGATGGAATTGGAATTAGGCTCAAATGTTGCAAATACTGTTGCAGGCCACAAAGTGGTGTCGTGGGTTCTCTGGTTTCCTCTCGCCATGGCATGATGGGTGGATTGGAGAATCGTGACGTGATGTAGATTGAGCGGTATGAGTGAGCAAGCCAGTGATGAACACATGTCCACTGTGGAAAACACCTAGCAGCACCTGACGAGCCTCTTTCACACCCACTGGGCCCATGATCAGCAAACACAAGTGCCATAAGTCACATCGGCCCGTGTCAACTGCAACCTGCGTCGGCCAGCGGCGGAGAAGGAAGAGACCTCAGGCCAGCAAACCAGGAGGCAGCGAATTGGAACTGGCTCCTGCGCGGGATCACGGCGTCGGAACGGCTTCAAAAATAAAGCGGATTTAAAATACACTGCTTACCTCACCCCACCCCGGTTTGAACTTTTCACAGTAATTAAGTAATGTGTCCCCATTTGTCATGCACTGACAGTTCATGAATTTAAGGCAACCCGAGATTAAGGTTTGTTTTTTGAGGACCCCCCCCCCCCCCCCCAACAGAGCTATTTAGTGCCCTCTGTTGGTCTGTGCTCTTTTCTGGTTTCTTAAAGCGGGAATCACAACAACTCAGTGACAAAGGTGTAACAAATAGGACGTTTACAGCCCATGATATGAGCCATCTTTCCATTGGGAGGCTGTGCCGGCTCCATGAACGTCACTGGCAGAGCACGACAATCTGAAGCATGACAGTTTTACGTGTGTCACGCTGCATTAAAGATGAATGAAAAATAAATGCATAGTTCGGTCGTGGTGTTGTGCATTTGTAACATCGTATCATGTTCCCATTTCAGAAAACAGCATGATCCCTCCAGAAGATCAAATATCAGCGGATCATCATCGCAGCCTGCGGTGCCCCTTTATCTCAGGTGGCACTGCTGTGTTTTCCAGGCCCCTTCCCAGTGGTGAACTCATTGGAAAATGATGAGTGCATTATGGAAATGAGGCTCTCGCAATGCCCGGCCATTACCTGCTGAAGGAAAAACAGCATTCCGGAGGAACAATATCTCCCGGAATCTGGCCTCCCACATGGGCAGGAATGCCGACAGCGGACAGGGGTGTCAGAACAGCGGACAGGAGTTAAGGCGGAGGATCGCCGGGGAACTCATCGCGGGCCTGCACGTCTTCGCCGGTGCGCCAGCGGACTTCAAAGCTGCCACCCTCTCTGTTGTTGAATGGATTTGCCCCTGGCTACGGGCCTAATGAGACCCACTAACTCCAAACATGCCCCCCGTATGATTAGGCTGTAACATGCTTAAGAAGACCGGATTTGTCTCCACAAAGATTTAATTTACGACTCCCAACAATCCGCCACATGAATGAAAAACCGAAGGCAATTAGCAAGAGAGAGCGAGACAAGCTCAGGGCAGAGGGACACAGAAGGAGAACGGGAGAGAGAGAGTCTGATCAAGAGAGGAGGAGGAAAGAGAGAACAACCAGCTGGATTGCCATATAAATACTTGTGAAGATAGGTAGAGTTGGGCTCCTTGCCAAGGGCTCTACAAAGGGCTTCAAACATCTGTTTAGGGGTAGATTCCTGCTCCGTATTGGAGAAAGAATAACACACTTGGCCTGGACAGAGTTGTTGATCTTCATCAAAGATTCAAATATCTCCAAAATGTCTAATGGGGAAAAAAAATGGAAACACCTGGTCAAGGCCAAACCACCAGCAGAAGAACCTGGTTTAAAAAAAATCGAGTTTGGATCTATAGCAATCTATGGATAACTTGTGCATGAGACGTGAGGGGACATTAACGTTATCAGGAAATTAACACCTTCCCCCGAGTTAAGAAAGTGGAGCTGTGGGCCTGGAGACCCTTGCCAAGGTTGCTTCCGACTCGAGCGGAACCGGACGGACCACAAGCTTGGACCGAGAATGAACCGGTAAAACCAAACTCTCCAGCGGCCGAGTGCATGTGAACAATTCCTACAGCAAAAGGATGGATCGAAACACAACGTTCAGGTTTATGGCCAAGCAAAGAGGCCATGTAACCTCAAACCTTTATTTAAATTCACATGCATCTGTCCACGTCTTGGTCCTCTCAGCCCACCCCCTTGAGAGGTACGGGTGGGTGGGTGGGGGGGACAGGACCACCTGCGTGAAAGGGGATAGCTGGACTGTTATGTCTCCGCGACAGAATAAAACAACACAGAATCCCGCTCTGCGAATAACCCGCAGATCATTTTTCCAACGGGGAAAAAAAAAAGGTTAAAACGGGAACAGATGATTCCTGATCTCCTCGTCGGGGCCGTTTCTCCGGTGGCAATCAGGCCAGCCGAGCGGTGACACGGGGACACGGGGACACCTGCCCGCACTCCTCCCCCTTTCCCGAGTCCCACGTGTAACACGATCGAGCGGCCCGATCAGGACGTCGGCGGGCCAATCAGCTAATTGGTCCCTTTTTCTTTTTGTGACGGGGTGCACTGGGAGTCGTCATAAAGCCAGGCCGCCATGGAACACGTGATCAGGGGCGGTGTCGTTTACCACGCTCACCTCCGGGTAACCCTCCAACCAGCGCGCACATGAAAATTTGTCAAGTTCAAATAAACGGGTAAAACGCTTATTACCCCCAGGGTCACGTGGTAAGGGTAACCCCCGTTTTCAGATTTTATACTTGCCCCGAGCGGCGGCGGGGGGGGGGGGTGTTGGGGTGCAAACTGAGCACTTGGGGTCTGCGTATTTTCTCCCCTCAGAACCCCACTGCATATGGGAACATTTTCTATTCTACACCCCCCCCCCCTCCTCAAAAGCCATAAATCCGCCATGTCAACTATAAAATATAGCTGACCAGCAACAGATGTAGCTATAGAAAATGCAAAAAATAAAATGAATCCAAAATTGCACAGCTGACACAGAGTGCACAGTTGCAGCCTGCGCAGGTCCTGCCCCCCCACCTCGTTTAATATTGAGTCAATGAGGAAAGTAACATATATATATTTAAAAAAAAAAAACACACAGATTACAAGACAAATGTGAAGTCAAATGATAATGTTTTAATAATTGGAGTTATGCAACCTCCGATCCTACAAACACAAGGACCATGCAAGCTTCTGCATGCTTCCAGATGACGTCAGAACGCACATGTGTTGGCATATGGAGCGACGGCGATGTCGCGATCGGTGTATCACGATCATCCGGGCGTCTTACGTCAAACGCCGTGCGACGAATCCGTGGGATTCGGTCATCCTCGCCGTCATCCTCCTGGTGCCACGTTACACCTGATGGCAGAACCCTGACCTCCACAAGAGGGGTTCAGAAAACGGACGGGTGGAAGTCGTCTACTGCGACCTGATTTTCAGCAGAATCTAAAATGTCCCATGTCCTTAAGAACTTAAGAACCTGAAGAGATCAGCAGCCTGGAGACATTGGAGACATAACGAGGACATTCTGGGAGCTGCAACAGGTAGGGACAGAGCTGAGGACGGGGCTTTTCCAGTTAAATCACTGGGTTGATATAATAACCTCTTCTGTGACATTTTGTTGGACTGGGCGACTAATTAAATCTGTCTCGGGATTTGTACTTCACAGGCACGGGGCTTATATATATATAAAAAAAGTGAGCAGAGGAATAAAAAAAGTCAATAAGCAACTCGTACAAGCAGGGGCCTGTTGTGATAGAAAAAAAAATGAGTCCCAATCGAGCCATAAATCACATCTTTTATTTATCACCCTCGATAGCGCCGCTTTTACAGCCTGATCTGGTGTCGTCTGCCCTGTCGTGACGTAAGAACCGAACGTCTTCTCCACAGATGCAACACGTTCAACACGTTTTGCTCTTTAAAGATCGAATTCTGGAAAAAAAAAAAAAAAAAAGACAGGTCTTGGAAACGGGACAGGAAATAAATTTGAGAAGAGGGACATTTTGAGTGACAGAGAGTATGCATTGTCTGGAGACACAATAACACAACGGAGCTCTCATTAACATCCCAGCTTTTTTTCCCCCCACAAGAAACCTAAGAGAGTTACGGAAACCTTAAGTTCACATTTCTGTTAACTAAACAAACCTCCAGATTATCTTTAATTGTGATTACTGTTTATCATTAATATGATTAATGTCGCTGATGTCGTTCCTGCTCCTTCAAAGGACGTCCCGTGCAGAAGTAACATTAAAAAAACGTCAAAAGAACCTTAAGGTAACGTTGCGCACTTCCAGCGCCTCGGTGAAAACGCTAGGGTAACGTCAACATAACGTTGCGCGGAGTGAAGCGTGCTCTTGATCCCCCCCCCCCAGTCCCAGCTCGCCACCGAGGACGCACCTGCTCCCCGCCCGGAGGAGGTGGAGAGAACGCGTTCCGGGGCGGGTGGCGCAGCAACATCTTGCGCGCAGGTTTATTTAAGGCGCCCGACGGCAGGGACGGGGGTCGCGGGGCTCGCGGAGTGCGGCCGGGGGTAAAGCCGGGAGTAAAGCCGGGGGTAAAGCCGGGGGTAAAAAGGAGCGATGCCAGCCAGGCGTGGCCTGCATTTGAATATCCCGGCGTGAGGATGCGTATAAAAACGGCGCGTTCCATCCGATGAGCAGACACCCCCGAGCGATGAGCGGCGCAGCACTTTGGTGAAGATGGCGGAGGTCGGGGGCTTCATCGGGGCGCTGGATTTGGATTTACAAAGCTTCCCGGCGCTCGGGGGCGTCCCGCTGAACGAGAGGCTGGGGCTGATCGAGGGGAGGCTGCAGCGGGGCTCGCTCACGGACTTCGGCCACCTCAAGGGGATCCTGCGCCGGCGACAGCTGTACTGCCGGACGGGCTTCCAGCTGGAGATCTTCCCCAACGGCACCGTGCACGGGACCAGGCAGGACCACAGCAGATTCGGTGAGTTCCGGTGGTGGCCCAGGTCTTACGCGCGTAAACGTCTGATAAATCCAAATACATAAACATATAGATTATATATGGGATTTAAACATCGCACATCGAAGACCGTATAACGGCTCGGGAAACAGAAAACGTCCAGATGTCTTGCCAGAGTCGGCGGGACGCGCTTGGAGCGACTGGGGGACCCGTTGGGGACGCGTCCGTTACGCGGAGCTTGACAGACCGGCGCGGGCGTCGCCCACCCACGGACTCGGGTGGCGGCCACTCGCTCTTTATCGAGAGAGAAACGTCGGGTTTTTCCAGCTCCGGTCTCCGGGCGTCCCGGCAGGTGCGGCGCGTCTCGGGTGCGGGTTCGGAGGGGGTTTTGCGCCGTTGCGCCGACGTCCTTTCCCGCGAGAGGGACTTTCTGTGCCCATGTGCCAAATGCAAGAGGCAGGTGGCCAGCAGAGATTCTCCCTCCTGCGTGAGGACTTTCCTGTGGAACATCTGTCCACTTCATTTCTTTTTTTTTTAATGTAAGTGGGAGACATGAGAAGTCCAGAGTCAGGTCCTGTAGAACCTGCAAACTCTCACCAGTTTTTCTGAGGGACAAGTTCTCGAGAACGTGTAGAGCACCCAGCATCGATCCACGTGCTGCCGCTCTAAATGTTCCTGCAAGGTGCGTAAAAGCAGGTCGGTACTAAACTAACCCGCTGTACCGGAGCTCAAAAGCCTCGTCTTGGATTTCAGGTGAACTTCGATCAGGAAAATTATGAAAAAGTATTAAAATTGAACGAGTTCTTTTCTTCTTCTCTGGCTTCCATACCCAGCATCCGAGAATTCCGGAAACGTGGATGTGACAGATTACATGTTCTGTGTGCTGTTGTCACCTATAAAGTGAGTTTGTTTGGTCTCTTCGCACCCAGGCATTCTGGAGTTCATCAGTTTGGCAGTGGGTCTGGTCAGCATTCGGGGTGTGGACGCCGGCCTGTATCTGGGAATGAATGAGAAAGGAGAACTCTATGGGTCGGTAAGTCACGAACCTCTTCACGTCGCTGCCCAATTTCCTTTTTAAATGAAAACGCACCGGACTGGATTTTGGAAAGTTTCGTCCCACAGCTTCTCTGCTCGTGCCTCTTCCTCATTACGGCGAACGAATGCACGTGTACAAGGACCAGTGCTTTCGCCCAGCTGTAGCAAAATAGCAAGCCAGACACATTTCTTGCATATGTTCATTTCCAAAAGCTGAACCTTTTGAAAGATATTTGTGAAACGCGCACATTACAAGTCTATTTAGCGTTCATAGTGTTAAATTTGTGTCACATCGTGTTTTAATCACTTTTTATGCCACCTCAGGTTCAAATTCAGTCATATTTCACAATACTGCAAAGGAACCTTTTATTTATTGCATTTTTAAGGTCACATGACCGAATGAAGTCTTAACGATCTAAAATACAGTATTTTCAGCAGCCCATGTGTAAGAGGCATGCGGAACATTCCAGAAACGCTTTCTATTGGCACCCAAGCTGCCAAAATGTACAAGGCTCTGGCCGTCCATGCAGGAGGAGAAACCACTTTTTTCATTGATGGGACAGAGTCACAATTCCGCTTTATCGTTTTTGGAAATATCACTTCGGTTTTGTACAAATCGGCCCGCAATAGGTGCCTCTCGCACGCCGACACGTAGCGGGGAAATCAGTTCACGCGTGAAAGATGTTCCCGCGCGTCCGGATACCTGGGCTGCGCGCGGGGGTCCCCTCTACCTGACGATACGCCTGTTAAAACAACATGCCTTTTCTGCGATAGCATGCAGAATCAATCATGGTTTGCCGATGGGCGCTCGCTTTCTTGGCCCCGGACTCCGGCTGCAGGGGAGGGCGGTGTCGGATTTCCCGGGAAGAATGGGAAGGCCCCAGCAGCCAGCAGCAGGTCTTAAGTCAGAAAGAGCCCATTATTAAGGTGGTAACATGATCAGGTCCAGGACATTGGCAGTGGAAGTGTCTGGGGTATGGAGGAAGCATGAATCGCTTGTGTGTGTGTCGTGTGCATAGAGGGTCCCTGTGAGGGTCCCACGCCGCCGCGGGGCCCGGGGTCAGGTGGGCAGAGCCGGTGTTTTCTCCAAATAAAGTCCAGATTCCCGCCGTATTAAAACGCACTTGCAGCTGTCGAGTGGGACGGACGTGCTTTCGCGGCGTCGGGAGGGAGTTCAAACCGAAAAAAATAAGTTCAGGACCCCCCCCCAAAATAAAAAAAAAGAAAAAGTTTGACTTATGTATGAAGTTTATCCACTTCTGACATCTTTAGAAGGCCGAGCATGAGCCCCCCCCGCCTGCTGAACCCCCGGTGACCCCTCACGCCACCGCAGCGGCCCGTGTTTGTGTCGCCGGCGCGATGTCGGGGTTGTGGCCCGAGCTTCATTACCGCGGGCACCTGCCCCCCTCCCCCCGGGAATAGTTTCCACCCCGGTCCGGCACGACCCCCTGGTCTCCTACCAAAGTCCCGCCGGAGGCCTAGCCCTCCCGTGTAAACAGCTCCGCGGTCGGACCCTCGGTCCGTGACTGTTTGCCGGTTAAGTAAACCCGGCCCTGGCTCTGGCCAAAATATTTGCGGCTAAGTCCGCGGCGGCGGCGGGGAAGCGACGCGGCCGCACGTCCTAAATCACCGGCCACTCTCTTGCAGAAGAAGCTGACGGCGGAGTGCGTGTTCCGCGAGCAGTTCGAGGAGAACTGGTACAACACCTACGCCTCCACGCTCTACAAGCACGCCGACACCGGGAGGTTCTACTACGTGGCCCTGAACAAGGACGGCTCGCCGCGGGAGGGCGGGAGGACTAGAAAGCACCAGAAGCTCACCCACTTCCTGCCCCGGCACGTGGAGATAGAGAAAATCCCACAGTCCTTCAGGGACCCGTTCCAGAACAGGTGACCGAAGCCGGGGCCCGACCCGTCCGGGGGAGGACGAGGGGAGGGCCCTTACACGCCTTCCCATCGCCCAGCTGGTGTTTACGTTCTAGCGCCTGGCCCCGCCCCTGCACTGAGGTCAACATAACGCGCGTGTTCCTGGGCGTCCGGACTGGGTCAGGTGCGCCAGGACATGGACATGGCATGTCTGAGGGACCACAACGTGGAGAAGCTCTGCTCCAAACGTGAAATGTTTTTCTAGTAGCACTTAACGCGTCGGGTGTTTGTGGGTGCGGGGGACGCAGCACGTTGGCTTGTAGAACGAAAAGAAAAGATGCACTAAAACAAGAACCCCATTAATAACAGTTCGATCGGAGAGTGGGAACCATTCGCAATATTAAGCGATGTTCTCAGAAAGACGCACAAACCACGATGGACGGTGGTCCCGGCTGCGTGGTGTCTGGCTGCTGCAGAAACTGAATGTTGATGGTGATCTGAGGCCAGATGCAATTTCCATTTAGAGAAGATGAAATAGAACCGATTGAAGTCTTTATGATGCGAGACTCACGTCTGGACTCCATGTCCCCTCCATGTTAGCAATAACTCAACTAGCATAGTGGCTGCGATATAAATGACCCAGAGAGTACGGACCTCAATGTCACAAAAACGTCACTGAATGAAAGTGCAGTTTTTTTTTTGCAATTGTGTTTTATGGACACGAAATCAGTGTCTGTAGAAGGTTCTAGAAAGTCCAAAATCAGAGCCTGTGGAGTCTGGAGATGCGAGAATGTGTAACCAATGAGTTTTAGGGGACTGTGTATCTCCTGAAGGGATTCTCTGAATGCTCTTAGGATGACATCATGTACGAAAGCACAGCTTCTTGCTGACAGACATCAACAACAAGAACAGCATTCTTGGCCGCTGCGAAGCATAGGCATTAATTTGGAAGAGCTCACAGACGATCCCGGCGGTCATGACAGACATGGACTTTATGGCTGATGTGTGCGAAGAACTTGTTCCGTTGCATAAGATGACGTCATTTCAAAAAGTGGAATAATAAAAATGTAGCGCAGTCGAACCTACAGCAGTTTGAAGAAAAGGGTTAAAAGGGGCAAGTTGGATCATTTTAATTGCTCCCCTCGTTGTACTGAGAGTGACTTGTAATGTTCTACCTGTCAGGAACATTATTAAAATGCAAGTGACAGATGTGTAAATATGTACGAACCTATTTAAGAGATGTACAATATATTTATTTTCTACTATAAAGTATAAATCTATATATTTATTTATTTCAAATGCGTCTATTTTGTAACGAGGTTATCGGCTGTAGATTCTACTGAAAAAGGAAATAAATAAATAAATAAATAAAAACTGCATAAACAGTTGAACCAAATGAATTTGACAATAAAATTGTTCTGCTATTGAATGTCCATGACGAGTGACCAGTTTGCTTTTGATGAAAAGAGAATTTACTTATATATATATATATATATATGTGTGTGTGTGTGTGTGTGTGTGTGAGAGAGAATGAATGAGATCTTTGGAATTGTGTTGTAAGACAAAGAAAAATTCACACCCAACACACAAAAAGGTACCAACTGTGTTTTCCTCGTCTCGCATGCTTTGCTTGAGCACTTACTGGCCCCGTGACAAACAGGAAACATGTCTGAACGCAGCCTGCTGGAGCGGGAGCGGGCCGTAAAAAGCCCCGGTTGCCGCGCTCGTACCAGGGAAGGAGACTCGGCCTGACAAATGCCCTCTCTTCTGTGGAAGTGGAATTCCTGAGGGGGAGAAGAGCGCGCCTCGCGGTAATCCATCTCTACGGAGACCTGGCCGCGAGCTGGTGATGTAAACGGAGCGCCCGTGGCACCGGGAGGGTTGCAGAAGCCTACAACCGACGCCCCCCCCCCCCGCCTCCCTCCCTCCCCGCAAGCTGACGTGGACGTAAATCAAAATGTTGCGTCGTGCGAGACAATAAATGAGACGCCGCCGGGAAGGTAGGTGACAAATGTGTTGTAAACTCGCTGCACCTACACCAAAAACACAAGGTGCCAGCTACAAATGCACCGGCGGGAAGCGAGCCAGTGAAGGTGGTGTTTATCAGTGCGACGCTGGAATCCCATGGCAAATTACTCCCTGAAGACGAGAGCGTCCGAGACCGACCCGACTCCCTTACATCACGAGGCCTGCGAGCAGACGTATAATCACGCGCCAGTCCGACAGCATCTATTACCGCGCAAGACGTGCTGTTACTCTCCGCCAGCTCGTGCGGCGTGTGAACAGCAAACGGCATTGGCGGCATGAACCGAGATCCAGAATTAACATCTCGACATCTCCACCGCCGTTTGCTCACTTGTGGTGAACGGCGAGCTCCCCGTGGACATGCATTAGACACAGGGGAAGGCCGAGGCAGAGACCATCACTTCATCAAAATGAAAGATGAAGAGCGTGAGGCAGGTCTGGATTGTGTGTGTTTTGTGTGTGATAGAGAGAGAGAGAGAGAGAGAGAGAGAGAGAGAGAGGGATGGTACACCGTGTACTCTGTAATCATGCTGGTGCACCGTGACTCGTACTGCACGCCAGACAGGCACTTCTTTTGCCAACCGCCATGGACAGAAGCAAAGGGCATCATCGGGTACCAACTGTGACGCAACGTAATAAAAACTGATTAAAGTATGGCCAATGGAGTTATGATCGATTGATTCAACTTTTTTTTTTTTTTTTTTTTTTATGAATGAAACAGGATGTGTCCCAGGTTGCCCAATTTGAGGAACTATTTCAGAAATAAATTCACAGTTGCAAATGACATTATAATTATGTTACCACTTTGGCCACTATACTGTTGTGTGAGGTAAGGCTACATAGCAGAGAGAAAACATCGAAAAAAATTTAAATCAGCATTTTGGTCACTTTATTTGTAATATTAAATATTTATCTAGTAAATAGCAGATCGGTTTTAATGGCAAAACAAGTCGGTGTATTTGCTAGCATAAGAACATTCTTCAGGAGGGAGAAAAAGTTCCTCAATGTTTTGAAACACACCTTGTGCAATCGTGGGAGCGTACAGTCTCCCCTGAAATCTACGTCAGCTTAGCATCAAAGCAAAAAATAAAATAAAATAATAATAATATCAATGTGCGAATGTAGAACAAAGGTGAGCTCCCATACCAGGGCAGCACGGCCGGCAGGTCGTACCCGACCAGACACTGGAGTCATGGATTACGACCCGAACAGAGAAAGACAGAGAAATCTGGAGAAGGGTGACCGTGGCCGGCCCCACCAGCCGCAGACGAGGGCCCGGAGACGGAACGGCAACACAAGTGAAACAGAAATGGTTAACAGTGCACAACACTAAGAGCTAAAACAAACACTTTACAACAAGATCCCAAGAATACAAAAAGTCCAGATATTTAACAGCACAGGCATTCCATTAGCGTAAGCAACAATGCGTTCCAGCATTGATATAAAAAAAATTAAAAATAAAAAAAAAAAAAAGAGAGAGAAAAAAAATGGGGAGAGGGAGCTTCACAAGATGCATTTTTTTCTTAATAATATTTAGTAAGATAACATAAGGCCATACTTTTTTTTTTTTTTGTAATTTTTTTTATTTATGTGTGCTGGTACCAGTGCTTCATCATAACCCTTCTAACAGGTAGGTACTGCAGCACACAACTACTGGCGGCAAGGTTTTCTTTCGTAGAAAACGTTTCACAAGCAACACTATGGTCCCACATGAATGTAATATTAAGCTTCGTTAAACTGTATTTAAAACACACAAAAAAACAAACAAAAAAAGTTGTTTAATTGTTTAATTCAAAGCCCTACGTTAGGGGGTTAAGAATAGTTAAATGCTTAGAAGCATTTGGGGAATTCCATATTAAATATGTTGAAAAACAGAACGGAACAGAAGTTGAAATAGCATTAAGGCTATATATACACAAAACATCTGAATCTTAGCTGAAGAACACCACTTTTATTTCACATCCCGGAAAGGGAATCGGAATAAAATCGAGGTGGTGGGGGGGTGTGTGAACGTACAGGTTTTTTTTTTGTTTGTTTTTTTTAAATCACTGTTAGTCCAGTGGTGGTAGAGAGACACAAAAGGTCAGGGTGTGTAGAATTCCGAGGGTCTACAGACCCTTGGAGGGCCCTGGGCTTTTGCCCAGCTGGGGAGAGGCCATGCCCTGCATGGCGTGAAACTGCTGGTAGAGACTCAGAAGGTCCATCTGACTCAGACCCCCGGCTCCAATCATGCCGTTCTGCAGGGCCAGCTGGTTCATCAGCAGCCCCTGCTTGGCCATGGCCATTTGCTGCTCGTGGACCTTACGGTTGCCCAGGATCTTCTGAACATACATCATCAACTGCGAACAGAGAGAAAAAAAAAAAAAACAAAGCCAGGGAGTCAGGATGCATTCACAATTTAAAAAAATGTGTACAAGTTAGTCCACAATAAAAATGAGATATAAAAAAACTGTCCATTGTAGTACGGAAACTTGGAATACCATGTTCTGTTTGTTGACAGTGTCTCTGTACACCATCTCCAGCCTCTTGAACTCCATCTCAAGGGTAGCCTGCTGACTGATAGCCAGGCTTTGTACCTGCTCTTCGGTCAGCGTGGGCTTATCCTTCCACTAAAGGAGATCAAAACACACCAAGCAATGACTCCACTGGACTGAAACCGGCGCTCACCACACACACACACACACACACACACACACACACACACACACACACACACACACACACACACACACACACACACACACACAAAGTCTAATGGCACCCCAATGACATTTTTTATCATATACAACCCTGATTGAACCTGGGACGCTAGGAAAATTAATGATGTCAGTCACTCACAATGCGGCCAATAAGATCTTCCAGTGGCTCTCTGGGTATAGACTTCAGTGCATTTGTGGCATCAATCACATTCTGCCTTCCCTGGCGCACCACTTCCTAAAAAACAAAAAAAGCAAGAATATACATTAGCAAAAAAATTGAATTTGCAACACATCACATTTTCTATGCTACAGTAAGCAAGTCCCACCTATTTATAGATCTATTCATGCAACATTTTCCCCTCAGAAGTGGTGTGCTTGGTGCACAGAAATTTTAGCAGGCAGTGCAAAATGCCCCAGCTGCTGGGGACTGTAGGAAAAGTTGGGACAGGAACGCAGATGCTGTGGGATAAGGTGAAGTTGGGTGGATATCATTACTGACCTCAAGCTGCTGGTTGCTCATGGATGCCAAAGCATTTATGTTGAAGGGGTAGTAGGCACTGGAAGATCCCATGCCCATGCCTCCGTAGGCATGCTGGTTGATCTGCAGGGACAGTCCCTGTGGGACAAAACAGACCACTAAGAAATACAATATTTAACTACTTTGGGCACACATGAGATGCTGAAAAGCTCTAAAAAGGTAAATGCCTTGCTAATAAAAAGGATTTAAAAAAAAAAAAAAAAAAGGTAGGTGTGTGTGTGTGTGTGTGTGTGTGTGTGTATGTGTGTGTATACACACCTCTTAGGCATTTTTTGCGCTCCCAGGTAAAAGGAGGCATGTGCGTGTGTCATATATATATATTTTTAAAACCTCCTTTTACCTGGGGTCTCATTTATTACTGTTGCGTACGTATAACACGGGATGTAAAAGATGCGTACGCCTCTTCCTACGCATATGTTGAGATCTATATAAAACAAACCTTGACGCAAAAATGTGCACATTATTACGCAAACTCTGACCCATGCGTGCTACGGTGGGTGAAGAGGGTGAGCAAAAACGTGAGTTGCATTAGTACAAATATAATAATTCCTTGTGCTACAAACTAATATAAATACTGAAAAAGTTCAATTAAATGTATGATTTATTAGTGAATATATAAGTAAAACATAGAATTCAAATAAAATCCTGACCTAATAAACACTTTTAATCTACACGCCGCAGCAGTTAAAGATGTAAACGGATTTATTCACGTAAATAGGAAACATATACATTCTATAAAATGTGCAAGTTATTCGAGCTGCAGTTCTTGGCCAGAGCCGGGTCAGGCTTGAGTTTTTTTTTTGTTTTTTTTTTTTAAATCGGGCTCGGGTCAGGTTGATAGTCACTGGGCTTACCGGGTGGTCGTAAGGGCGTACTGATGCTGCTGTGTCGGCGTGGAAAGGGACCACACGACAGGAATGCTGTTCAACTTAGCCTTTCCTGGCAAATCGCAGAAGAAGGACGGTCTAGCTCCCACATTTGAACTGAAGTTTGATGTCAGGACTGGTGGCTGGTCTCACCTCACAGAAACTATTTATACTAGACGGCCACCAAGCGCCAACTGACTGACGTCAACGTCACTCTCACTCTTCCCGTTACAATATGTTGTACCGCATGAAACATTGTGATGGAACACAAATGAAAGTCAATTGAAAAACACTTTGCTATAGTCTCACTTATTTCAGCAGTTTCACAAAAACTTACCCTAGAACAAAAAAAAAAAAAAAAAAAAAACACTTTTACTTTACTTTACTTTATTTAGCAGACGCTTTTATCCAAAGCGACTTACAAGAGGAAGACACCAGCAATTCTCGTTCGATTTCTATAGAATATCGAGTTTACAAACTAAGAGCCCTGATAAGGCTGAAACTTGTCAGTGAAGAGCATGCTCAGAGATTGTTAGGTGCTAGACGAAGAAAAACTATAATGTATTTATATATTTATGTATTGTTTTTGTATTGTTGTGTGTATTGTTTTAGCTTTTCACTAAACTCGTGACAAATTCCAGCATTGTAGATTGCGACATCCAGAAAAGCCTACCGCGAAATCCTGGAGGGACTGGTCAGAAAGTTGTGTGGTGTGAACGACACGCTGTATCTGGTCATTTTGAAAGGTGTGGTTTGAACCTAGAGACCTTTCCTCAACCGCAGAAACCCTGCTTTTTCACACACGCGCTGTAAAACATCTCTCAGAAACTCGTCATTCTTCACGCGTCTGCACTCACATATACAAACGAGCATAAACTCGCGCTCTTGCTGCACTCCAGATGAGACCGAACTCCCATCTTTTCCAAAAAGCACTTGTGCATGTATGTGTGATATGACCAAAGTAGTCACCTCTGTTGTCTTGTATGTCATAGTGTGTGTGTGTGTGTGTGTGTGTGTGTGTGTGTGTGTGTGTGTGTGTGTGTGTGTGAGATGTTCATGAGGAGGCCATGACAAGCTCCTTCAGCGCAGACGCTGCAGTTGAGTGTTCCTGGTTCCACGGACCCGGCCAGGACAGGTGTGCAGCAGGACCGCATCTGTGTTTGTGTGTGCAGAGAAGTTAAGTATGCGCGCGACCACACCAAAGAGATGCAGCGTTCATCACCTGGCCGGCAGACTTCATTCAGCCACACGCAGTCGCCTAAAACACACAACCTTTGTGGTGGGGGTCGAGGTGAGGAATGGAAGAAACGGGACAGCGGAGGGCCAGAGGCTAGAGATATAACCGTTAGAGAGAATCATTAGGCCAGCGGGGGGTTGCACGCCGCATCCAGGAATACCGCTCTAAATAAACCCCGCTAATTAGTCAGAAGACACACACACACACACACACGGCCTCTGTCCTACTCTCAGAAACAATGGTGTGGATGGTGTGTGCAGTTGAACCCCCTTTTCCAGCAGGCACATTTCAACACAACAAACGCAGAGCTGTTCAGTCAGCGCCGCTGCCACAGGACGACGTCATCTGTGCGCCAACAGCAGTGTTACGGTAATCCAGAGCCACATCGGCAGACGGGGTCCCCGCCCAAACCAAAAGCCAGCGCTGGCCAGCGAGTCCACAACATGGCCCTCAATCTCACGCGTCTCTATTTGCACCACGAGCCAGCGGGGAATAAAATAAAATTATTCTGCCTAGTCAAAACCTGAGAAAGGACTGACCCTTAAAAAAAAAAAAAAAAAAAAAAAAAAAAAGCGGCAGACTGAACAAGACACCTGATTTGCTGAGACATTTTGAACTAGGAAGGAAACCATCCTTACAATGCAAAACAAAAAAAAAAAAAAAAAAAAAAAAAAAAAAAAAAAAAAAAAAAAACTTACTGTAGGCCAATATCTTTCCAATGACTTACATCAAACCACTCCCTGTTCCTCTTCAAAATCAGCATTGACAAAAAGAGGGTCTGGATTCCTGAGGACTAAACCCGCCTCTCAACCATCTCTGATCTGGATCTGTGTTTGATTCGCTGGACTACTGCTGGGGACGTTCCCCAATAATAAGGTCACTGGCTATTGCAATTGGGAGACTACATCTTTCCTGTATAGCAGGATAGACTGCAAGCGTCATAGGAAGGACAAGTCACTGGTGTGCCACCAGGATCAATACTTGGACCAGCCTTACTTTTCTCGGTACGCCACCAAACAACATTAACTTGTTACAGAAAAGCATGTCCACTCAAGACTTTAGAATCACATGGCAGTGTCAGATGACTGGTCACCCAGATCTTCACTAAGATCTACAGACCTACTTCACATATGTTGTAAAACGTTTGTGGAGTCATTAAAACAATTGTTGACCTGAGTTTTTGAGGCATGCAAGAACACTTATCCTTTAACAAATAACAGATAATGTGTCTCTCTCACCCAAGTCAATAACAAGAATTCGTACCCTTTCCAGTCCTTCATTTCTCACTTCAGACTATTTAGGCAGTATTTGGCTTTTAATAGACATAACAAGACAAAATTTAAACAAAAACAGCCCTGAGTTTCCCATCCATATCAATGTTTTCCTTTCTAGGAAACCCAAATACAGGGAGGAAAATATATTAAAAGACCTTTAAATATATAAAAAATATATATATATTTTTTACCAAATTACAGGTTCAACTCTTCTGCCTTCTGTGGTCCTATTTTGACTTTAATCAACCAAAAATATATATTTAAAAAATATGACTGATAATAATAAAAATAATAGCCTTTGCACTTCCTCCCTTATTCCTGTGCTTTGCTCGAGTCTGTTCAGGAGATACTACATCACCCAGACAGCGAGGCTAATCAACAGTTGACCCTAATTAGCCCTGTAATTAGAGTGAATTCACTAGAGGGAACTATTTATTGCTATTTGTGTTCTTAATGAATGCACCCAAAAGGTTCTGTTTTATTGCCCTGCACAACACGCTTATAAAGTGAGCAACCAACGTAAGCTTTATTGCACACTGAAAACTTTCAACCTGCATGCACACATACCTTCTTTTCTGCCTCATACTCGGCCCAGGCGGCCTTGCGGTCCTCCTCGCTCAGGGCTTCCTCCTCCTTGTGGTCCAGGAGAGAATCGTGCTCGTGGTAACCAAAGATCTGATCTTTATAACTCTGCAGTAGCTCTGCCAGGAAGGGGTCCTGAAGACAGAAGGAAGCACTAGTCAGCATGCATGGACACACGCCCAGACATATACATTTGAATAATACCCAGCAGTTGTCTCCCTAAAGCAGTAGTCTGCAATCATTGCAGATAAATATATTTTATTCACTGCGTGTGTGAACATAACTGATTATTATCCAAACTGCACCCCATTCATACCTCTAGACATTTTACATTTACAGCATTTATCAGACGCCCTTATCCAGAGCGACTTACAATCAGTAGTTACAGGAACAGTCTCCCTGGAGCAACTCAGGGTTAAGTGTCTTGCTCAGGGACACAATGGTAGTGAGTGGGATTCGAACCCGGGTCTCCTGGTTCATAGGCGAGTGTGTTACCAACTAGGCTACTACCACAACAGACAACCATCTGACAGAAAAACTATGGTGAAGGCAACACTTCGAAGGTTTAATTTTTTTGGGAGAAGAAATAAAAATAAATAAATCAAATTATAAAACCAGGAACTGGAATTCAATGGATTGCTAGTAGTGTTCAGGGACTGTATTATAGTGGATGGACCTCCTGAAGGAATCTTCCTTATTTCATCTGTACTGGAATGCCACATTGGAGGCAATCTGAAAATGAAGTTCAGTCCAGTGGTATATAGTACACACTATATTATATGCTACCTTTCAAGAGTTAACACACCTACTCATTTTTTACATTATAGAGCAAAAATGAGGACACTGGACTATAACACATGAATGTAATGTGATGTAAACCTAAAAAAATAGCTAACAAGGCAAAAAGCAGGCTGTCCAGCTTTTAGTGTTTTACTGCAGCATTTCACCCTCTTGTCTTCTCTCCACCAACTCAAGATGGACAATGGGGACTGTCTCCAACAGTCCTAAGGGATGGGCTGAACACTTTCTTATCCTTCAGTCATGTTAATAATTCTGCCAAATGCCTTAAATGTAAATGTAATAAACATCTCATCAAGCAGCTTTTGATTATGACTATAGTGAACAAAGCAGCCACGAAGGTAAAAAGAGGCTTAAAACATCGACAAAATGGCCACACATATCTATCAGTGATCGGTTCATTTAATGAGTTTGACATGTTATATGTTGAACTGAAGTTCAGATAAGAGCGCTTGCAAAACACCAGCTCAGAAGGTTCACCCACCATCAGGCCGTCGGAACCCACCAGGACATTGCAGAAACCAATCTGCGGCCTTCTTGTGTGACTACGGTTTCCATAGGAACCGGTGTTATTGAAAACAATACCTGAGTGAACAGCGTTTCCCGGCCAGCGCGTGTTCACACAAACATGGTTTAAATTACTCTCC
This sequence comes from Denticeps clupeoides, assembly GCF_900700375.1. Lineage (NCBI taxonomy): Eukaryota > Metazoa > Chordata > Actinopteri > Clupeiformes > Denticipitidae > Denticeps > Denticeps clupeoides. Next base: position 5,752,563 of record NC_041724.1, read on the forward strand.
GCCACGACTGTTTGCTTTTCTTCATCTCGCCTTTGCTTTACATTAAATGGACCTTCGCAATCTGGAACCGACACCAGCGTGCCGCCCGTGTTGCGCGAGTATCGTAGGGGTCAGGGCGGCGGAGGCCGCCCTTTGATTTGCCTGAAAAGCACCTCCTCCCCTCCCCAGGTTTAGCAGTGACAATGATTTCACCACCACAAACAAATTTAATCATCAACGGTATCAAGATCAAGCGGAGGGAGGAGGGAGGGAAAAAAATGATTGCAAGCACACTGCACGTCTGGCCGTTGCCTGAACAGAGAAGAGGGGGGGGAGAACGTTCTGTGAAACTCTACTCCAACTTGCAGAGGGAGAGCGCTATTTTTAGCATGAAAAAACGCTAAAATAGAAAACAGGGAGTTGGAATTAAAAAAGAAAGAAAAAAAAAATAGATGAAAAAGATAACACGGGGGAGACAGGTAACAATAACACAGCTGTAGTCTCCGCATTACACAAGCGTGTTGCAACGCCGCGCCGCGCGCCAGTAATCAGGTCCGACGGGCTCAAAAATAAAACCATGTGGCCCTGGAGGAGCACGAAAACGGCAGAGGTCGAACCCACCCACTCCCACTGGGACGACGTGAAGGAAGCTGCTGGCGTCTCCTAGGATGCTTCGGGATTCTGAGGAAGAGCCACAGAGCAAAAGCAGCGGCAAGGTGTGTTTATATTAAACTCTGTTTAAAAGAAGACTGAAAGTCTTAAGAGGTTTTTTTTTTTTTTTTTTTTTTTCCACCCCCTTCAGCAAGGAGACAATCTGATGATTAAGGAGTTGCTTACATCTCCTGTGAGCACATTTCAAACACTCCCCCCTCGGCGAAGTGATTTCTTCCCCCTCTCAGGGCAGGGATGAGGGCAGCCACAGCCGCGGGGTTATCTGTGCCGTGTCTGACGCCGGGGCCGACTCGTAACTGGGTCACGGACCCCGCGCGGAGTCGGATGACTGCCCAGCCACCCCGGGAGAGCCAGGGATGTTGGGATTCCTGATTAATCTCCGAACTGGAGCGCCCAGGGTGGTCCGGGTCCTTCTCCCACCAAAAAACAGGCAGGCCTTGTGCATCCCTGCCCCGTCTGCGGCGGCGGTAACAGGACCTCGCCGCATTGTCGTCCTCCGGCCGGCACAAGCCGGCTAACCCCGCAGCATAATGACGGCTGGCGGGGGGAAGAGATATCGGTTTACCCCACAGGAAAAGGACTAAATTGTGGGGGTGCAGAGCCTCAAAAGAACGAGGGAAGTTGACCTGAATGTATGAGGAATAAAGGAGTCCCAGTCAGCTGAAGTGCGGGGGAATGGCGAAGACTGAGGGAATGTTCCAGGCAGATGGATGCCCACTTAACTACACTGCAGTCTTGGTTTCACAAAGGAAGGACAAAGTGGTACAAAAGGCCAACAAAATGACTTAAATGATAAAATGATCAATAAAAGGAAAAAATTAAAATAATAATAATAGGCAAACTATGATCTCCTCCAGCAAGCTCAGAACCTACACGCAGGTATGAAGACATCACAGCAACTTTATCTTCCCTTCAGTGAGTTTTAGAATCAATTTTAAAATCCTTTAAAATGGACCGCTTCTGCCATACGTACTTTTGAAAAGCCACCCATGGTCACTGGCTTTCACCGATCGTTGATCAATCAAGGTTGGTTTTATAGGATTTTTAAAAAAAAATTTTTTGACTGCTTTTATGTTTTTAACTTTTGTCTTACCATTTTTACTTCTGACTTATGTGCACTTTGGCCTCATCTCTGCATGTTCTGAATGTGCTTCATAACTAACACGGATTGGACATTCAAAAATTGCACTTGTCATGGAAACATGTCTCTTAAATGGACGTCACCAAAGTTCATGATCTGCAGGTGCTGTTCTGTTTGGGCTGGAGTTGATGTGATGACAGAAACTAGTCTGACAATAAACCAATCCAGCCAAAAATCCACATGCCTGATTCCAAATGATGCCGTGATCCCACCAGCGTTTTCCTCATCATTGGAAATCCCTGATCCTGCAAGGTGTCCATACATCCAGGGACAGAGAGCAGATGGAGCTCCTCTCAAGATATTCTCGAGACCGCAGCCCTCTGAACCGATAGCCGGCTGTGAAATGGGATGAGCAAGTCGGCATTCAGAATTCCCAGATGCCCGATTATATTCTCGTTATAACCCACAGGTCTTCACGGAGCAAATTAGCCTCACCTCCTTATAGAGTGTTTAATGAAACGTGCAGCTCTGTCTTTAACTGGTGGGCACAAGGAGAGCGCACACACAAACAGAGATGCTTCCTCTGCTTAAAAAGTCTGTATAATTAAGACTAGAAAAAAAAAAAAAAAAAAGAAAGAAAGAAAGAAGTGATGTTGGACAGGAGGAACAGACATTTATTGTTGGTGTGTAATAACTTCACCCTCAGAAGGTTTCTTTTCATTATAGAAATACCATAGCCCTCCGTTGCATTGATTTGTACACCTTGAATTTTGTTCATCTTTGAATGTGTAATAAACGACTGCAGAATTCCACCTGAGTGTCACAGATCCAGGCCATTACACCTCATATGTCTGTGAACAGAGACTTCCCTGACAACAGCCAGTCCTACCAGAGAAAGCCGCTGACACACAGGTGCACCCGTCCCGGTAACCATGGGGTTGACATGATGAATCCCACTCGGCCTCATGAGCGCAAGCAGTCGGGATTTTTTTTTTTTAATAGCTCCCCTCGGTACAGCCAAATGTAAATTACACACACACACACACACACACACACACACACACACTGATGTTCCCGGTCTGACATCACATTTCTATCAGTGCCCAGAGCTACCGAGATATGCAGTAGACAGACAGGTTGTCAGACAAACAAGAGGAACATTCAGATCTGGTCAGACGATGGAACCAACGTCTCATTCTGGACTCAGAATAATGAATGAGGTTTTCAGCAGGAGCCTAAATACATATTTTCTTACATAATTAATGGTTCTGTAATTTTTTTTTTTTTTTTTTCTCGGTCCAGCGTCTGCAATTGCCACAATTTGTCATCAAGTCTTCATAAATATTACTGTACCGCTGTTAGTTCTGACCCCACAATGTGATTGGCAAACAAATAACACTATTTCATCTTATTTAGAAGTGTTATATTGTGTATAAAAAGTGAAATTTACACCATCTTGGTGGCCAGAGCATATAGAAAGCAACTGTTGAATGGAACAGTCTACAAAATCCCAGAACATAAAGCTTTTAGGTGCCTTTTTGACCGGCAATTATGTATATTTTCCTACCAATGCTAAAGTTGGGCAGACTGCTGATGAATGGGATCAAATCAAGGAATTTTATCTCGCTGTTCCACAGAGCACAGACCAAATTATTTAGAATTGATGAATTAAGGAGATAAACTGTGGTAATACAGCAATAATAGCCTGCTGACATTGCATTAGTGGGTAGTACTGTTGCTTAGTGGTTTGTAGTGTTAATGATCTATAATCTCTCTTAACACTCTAATATAGTGATTGGGATATCACTATATAAAAATATTAATAACATGCCCCTCCACTGTCAGACATGGGCTTGATTTGTGTTAACAGGGAGAGAAGGGAAGGGGGAGATGTGCCCAGGCAAGTAACCTACTTGCACCTCACAGGTCTTTCATCCTGGTTAAAAGTAGACATTAAAAATATGTTTAAAAAAAAAGGAAACTCATTTGAGCAACATCTGGGTAGGCAGACCTATTAGGTGCTGGTTCCTGCTCCTAATTACCCACATGGAGGGGCCTATATCACCGCTCAAAACGCAGTGCCAGCGGCAAGCAGACCCAGAACGGTAGCAAATTACTGCTTTCCCACCAACTGCCTGCTGGGAAGACGCAACGGAACCCACCCCCCCCCCCCCGCATCACCGGAGGGGCTCTCGTCTGAGGTCAGGTACCCCCTAGAGGCCTCTGGGTGACTAAAAACGCCAGGTCGAGTCTCCTGTCTGAAACTGTGGACTGCTCCTCAGCAAAATGTACCAAACAGAAATGTTGGTTTGTAAGCTTGTTAATAGAACCTTGAAATTTACAGAGCTCACATCCATAAAAGTGGCTAATGGCTAATATTAATGATCAAACAAAGCTTTTTCTCGGGAGCACACAATGGCAAAAAGGCAAAAAATTTGTAAAACATGGGGGTGGTGGTGTTCTGGGTTGGACAGGACAGCTCGTCAATGAGGGTGCAAAAAACTTTAAGAAATGTTTCAGGTGAGAAAACCCCACCATTGAGTTACAAATCATTTTGATGGATACTTCATCCTCAACAAGTCTTATATTGATTCTGCTTATTCACTAGGACGTGAATATTTGACTGTTTCAGATAACACTACATAAATGAATTTCCTTGTTAGTTTGAGGAGATCAAACTCCCCTCTACAAGCTAATAAAAGTCAGCCAGCACAGGCAAAAGCCTCTTTAAAACTAAATAACGCCTCTCTCCACAGCCCAGCAGACACTGTGCTTCGAAAAAAGGCCCGAGGCCGCACCGGGCTGCCATCTGAGTGAAGACTGTTCTCCTTTGTCATTAGGGAACGCTTCACCAGATCCCTTCGTCTTCAATCAAGCCCACCCCGCTCAGCCGAAAAGATCTAAAAAAGGTTGAGAAGTAATGACCGTTCATCAGGTAGGAGGAGATAACTGAGAGGAGAAGAGGAAGGAAGAAGAGGAAAGTTGAATGAACAGGCTGCAGGGCCCTTGTCTGCTTACATGTGTTGACTAGCTGGAGCTTCCCAGAACCTCAGTGGTCAGTAATGCTACTGAAGAACGACCGGGGTGTACGGCGTGCTTGGGGCGGAGTCAGGAGTGGCCCTGCACATATTCTGGAGGATCGGCCCATTAGCCCAAAAAAAAAAAAAAAAAAAAAACGCGACGTCATTACCATCTAGTGGCCATCAGTGCTGCCTGCCCGTGTGTATAAGTGAAGATCCACAGGCAGATGCAGAAGGGGCAGCGGGTTACACCGTGTAAGGAAGAGAAAGATGTCAGAAAACGTCTGCCAAGTCCAAAAATATTTCCTGTTCCATAAACTTGGCCGAGGCACGTTGAGAAATAGAGATATGACTAAAAGCTTTGAAGGATGACTGACTCATCTCCATACGAGAACCGCCAGCAGATTCCTGCTGCAGACTACGCGTTGGGGAGACATATGGCCAAATGTGGTCATCTCTCCACGAGCTGCCGAGGTCACCAGCGCCATGTTTGCGGGAAGGTTGAAGCCTCGAGTCAAAAAGTCTTCTCCACGAGACTCCATGACATGGAATTCAAAATGGCTGCGGGGTTTAAAAAAAAAAAAAAAAAAAATCTTTCCTTTCTGAGCTTCCTCAGAATGACAAAAATGATCCAGAAAAAAAAAAAAAAGAGCCCTCGAACGGCACATCATGGCAACAATAATATCGCCATATAGCATTGATCTGCACCCTGCGAGGACATGACCTGAGGAGCGTGAGAAGGTGCGTGCGGTTGATGTCGGTAGCGTGTGTTTGGTGTGTGGGGTTCCGGTAAATAAGAGTAAACAGCGGATTTGAAGCGCAGCTGCGTGCCGCTGGACCGACCATCTAAAAGAGCGATGGCTGCTCGTAAAATAAGCGCACCGGGGGCTTGCGCTGTCGTGGTGCACCTGCAGCGGAGGAGACGAGCTGCCACACCGGCAACGGAATGTTCTGGAATGCCCCCCCCCCCCCCCCCCCCCCCCAACCATTTATTTTTTAGGCTCAAGTAAACAGAGTTTATAACCCTCTGTTAAGTTCAAAAGCAGTATCTACTACACAGGGCAGGCTAAGTGGTCCTCCTCAAAGAGCAGAGGGAGGGAAGAGTCGGGATTAAAAACGTTATTTAGTGTTATATGGCCCTGAGAGATATAAATAATGGTAATTAATTAATAAGAAAGGTAGTTGCAGCTAAGGAGGCGGCAATAAAATCTGATGTTTCTCTGTTTTCCTTTATGCACTTCAGTTCAGTTCTCAGGCAATAAAAAGTACAGGCTTTCATTTCAGACATTCCTGCTCTGGAGAAGATGGAGGAAATAAAAGCAATGCATTGTGGGAGTCAGGCTTGCTCAGATTCTGGCTGACTGGGCAGATAAGACTGAGAAATTAAGGGTGAGTGCAATTAGCCCAGACACAAATGCCTGTGTCTGCTCAACAGGGTAAGAAGCACTTTCATTCAAACAGATGCCTACCTTGGGCAGCATGGGTGTGGCCCTCTTGCTCTTCTTCTCAGAGTTGGGGTCGTCCAGCATGTCTGGCTCAAAGGTGTACAGTTCTGTGAGCTCATTCATGGTGAAGTGCCGCTCGATCTGCTGCTGGTCCACCACACGGAATGAGAGGGACTGCTTGGCCACCTGACGATCGTAGATCTTCTCCTCCATGGTTCCCTGTAGAAAGGTGACAGGAGGTAAGACTTGTGTCGAAAATAATTTGCCAGCAAAAATAAAGCAAAAAGTGGGTTATAACCGAGATCATGATTCTCACACATATATATTTTACAGTTTATCTATTAGGACAAAAACCTATATTTTTTGTAGAATGTCTTTGGCAAACAGTCACATTATATTGATTATCAACTGGTCAAGGGCAATGAGATCAATTTCATGGACTGTAAATACTGAAATCATCGTCCTGGTTTTTGAAGACAAAGGCATTCAGATAATGAAATTTGCCCTCATTCGTACTCCCATAATGTGTACAGAACTGCAGACATTAGAATTTAAAAAAAAAAAAAAAAAAAAAAAAAAAAAAAAAAAAAAAAGTCATGTTCTAACAAGGTGAATTTCTTCTTACTGGCATGATTAAAAACTTATCGTCAAGACAATACTTCACAGATAAACAGAACCAACTGTGGGACTTGAGCAGGTAAATAAGCATGTGCCCTCACGCCATCACAACCTGAAGCTTGGTCTGGTTTTCAAAGCACACCGGGCATGGCGCACAAAGATTAACTTTCACATTCCCAAGCCCACTTAGCATGACAAATCCTAATGGGGGTGCACTCAACTATAGTGCTTTCAAAACCCCCCGAACTGTCTACGACACGGGCAGCTCCATTACACCAAAGGACTGTTTTTAAGTAGTAGTATTTTTAGGAGCTCACCTGAGCTAAAAACCTGTAGACGAACACGGTCTTCAGCTGACCAAAGCGGTACACCCTGAAGATACTCTGGACATCATAGGAGGGATTCCAGGACGCGTCAAAGATGATCACTCTGTTGGCGGCGACGAGATTGATGCCCAGAGATCCAGCTCGGGTGGAAATGAGGAAGAGTCGAGCGCTGAGGTGTTTAAAAAGGCATTATTGTTAAAACGTAGAAGAGATGTGTGTGTGTGTTTTTTTTTGGGGGGAGAGAGAAAAAGCCAAACCTACCGAACATTGCTGGTATCATTGAACTCCTCTGCCCACTTTTTGCGTGCCAAAGCATTAGTGGAGCCATCCAGACGATAGTAGTCGATGTTCCGGAACCACTTTCCCTCACCTTAAAGTAAGTAAGTAAGTAAATAAACAAAAGTCGTAACCAATGCCCCATTCACCAATTTGCCATTCTTATAGCTGAGCCCTTTTTCTTGAAGAAAGTACTTCAAGTACATTACTGGGATCTAATTTAAAAATTTGATCAATTGCACCTTCTGGGTCGTTATCAGCAGAAACACTTAAAACAACCCAATAATAAGCGAGTGTCTGCATGCATATTAAACTGGAAATTATTTCAGTCGCATGAATAGTGACTCACGTATTAATAAATCAGAGATCACAAGCCACACACACACACACACAGCAGTGAGCACACCTTAGCTCCTTAATACTGTGGTTGCCCCCTCCCTGTGTTCATAACTAACATTACAGTATGTTTCCAATTACTCCACTGTGATCTTTTCATTACAAATTGCAAACCCTTAAGCAAACATTTTTTAGTGGAATTTTTTTTTTTTTTTTCTTTCTTTTTCGTCAAAGTCTAATCACTTTCAAAATGAAAACAAAAGCAGCTGCAGTGTGTTAATTAGGAGCACAACCTCATGCCAGAGGCTGTGTGTGTGTGTGTGTGTGTGTGTGTGTGTGTGTGTGTGTGTGTGTGTGTGTGTGTGTGTGTGTGTGCGTGTGCAGGTATACTCTTAAAAGTCTGTCAGATGTGTTCAAGCCTAATATAATTCTGAAAACCAACATTCTTTACCTGCCTGACAGAAATGGCTGTAATAGGGTCCTTTGTGACACATTGACTCACTTTTTTTTGTTTTTTTTTTTCTGTCCTCCCACATCAGTGCACGCAACCATAAAAAAAAAAAAATTCACTACATGCATTTTATTTATGCAATATAAATTAACCGGTGCCACACAGAGGGCCATAAACATAGCAACTACTGAACCACTGGGTCGCTAGAAGGAGATGCAGCACAGCTCCGCTGAAACCCAGCACGAGTTATAGTCAGTTCCCAGCATCTGCCTGGCATTGAAACCAAAGCAGCCAGGCCTACCGAAGTCCACACATGCCGTTAAACCACGGGAATCTGTCATGCGGGGACTGTCGGGTGTAAAAATGTTGGTTAAAAAAAAAAAAAAAAAAAAAACTGCACACTGAACAGGAGCATATAAGCGAAACCCTACACGCACAGAAAAGGCTCTTTACATTTGACTCTAAAACAGAATGTAGCATTTTTATAATTTCTGCCTAAAAGATGAAAAAAATAAAATTCTGAATTCTGGTCCTACGCTTCTACTGAAGTACCTTTGTAAGGAGAAATCTTCCCTTCATCTTTAGCTCTGCAGGACAACTCAAGAAAATCTTCAATCAGGTCCAGAGAAATGAGGGACTGGCTGAACACGAGCCTGAGACGAGAGTAAAAGTCCGTCAATTTACCTCCTTCATAAACAGACAGACAATCACAAACGTGACTTATGCAGTCCTCCATTCTTACACTTTGTCCTCAACTTCCTCCGCCATGCGCAGGATCTCGAACAAGAGCGCCATTTTGCCTGAATGTTCCAGCACCTCAGCGTCAGCCTCAGTCACAAACTCCTTGTACCAATCAGGTGAAGGGCTGCTGGTTCCGCTACCCTGGCTGGGCTTCACTGTGGAGGTCAAAGGTCGATCAATGACTGCACAAATAATGTTAGTAAGGGGAAATGCACGTAATGAGTGACTCGTTACCGCTAGTCTTTTATGATCGCGCCGTATCTTACCCTCCTCTACAGGCTCAGCCCTATTACGGCCCTCAGGGTTCCCGCCGCGAGAGCTGGTGTTCCACTCTTTGATCACTTCCAAGTCATCACTGTCAGACTCGTCAGAGGTCTGCTTCTTGCCTTTACCTCGAGTTTTCTTCCTGCAGGAGCCGGATTAAAAAGTGGGGATCAGACAGAAAATGGTGCCAGGTTCGGTGTATCAAGTACAAGGTCAAAACCTCAGGCTCAAACTCTGTACTTTTTTGGTTTCTCATCCTCAGACGAGAGGCTCATTGAGGACTCCTCCGTCTCAGAGGCAATGAACTCGTCCATGCTGTCCTCGTCAAAGTAACCCTGCGAGACAATAAATAAAATAAATAAATAAATAGATTACACAATATTATAACCAAGGTTACAGGTCCATTGTGTGAACTCAAACTTAAGCCATCAGCAAAACGATCAACCACCTGAAATCCCCGAATTCTACGTTCTGTTCTCACGATTGGGAGTTTGTGGCGTGAAGCGCTTCAGCTGGAAGGCCAGCTTCGCAGCAGCAGCTGTCGTGAAAAGTGATGACTGAGGGGGAAACTCGAGCGTTCTCCTGGCTGCGTGATACTGCGGTCGGCGTGAAATGGCGTGAGGGGTGGCGCGAGGCGCTCTTTATTCCTTTACCTTGTTTTCTTTGCTGATGTAGTCCAGCTGCAGACACCAGGGATGGGTCCAGATTCTGCTGAGCATCTGGAAATCCTGGAAGAGTTTGGTGCCGGCCCGGCCACGAGTCCCCTCCAGCGCATTGCCCACACCTGCTCAGAGACAGGTGCGTCAACACACGCACGTCACCCTCAACACACATTCAAGCCCGTCTGGAAGATATGGAGGGTTTGTCGCACACCTGGCAGTTGTGTAACAAAATAAAAATACATCTGCCGAAAAGGTCGGGTCAACGTCAGGACCCCAGACTGGTCTGAGGATGCAGCATACTGACACACTTCAGGTAGGAGAAATAATCACACTGCTGACTAGCTTTTTCTAATGTTTTTTTAATTATGATTATTCAAAATGCAAGTAGCTTCAATTAAAACAATGAGGTCAAAGGCATTTTGAGCAAGGAGGGTGCAGGTATGCTGTGGTTGGTCTGAGGGGGATGTTTGGGTGTTGAGAAAAGTCTCACTATGGTGCGGTGGTCTGTGCAGCTGAGAGTCCCCACAAAAAGCATACTCTCATTATGTGTGTGTGTATGTATGTGTTTGCCTGAGAGGGTGTTGGAGCCCCATGGCTGACTAATGAGCCCCTAGTTGGGGAGGGAAATCTCGAGTTCTTCATTAGAAAGGGACGTGGGAATCGGAAGAGGTAGCCTGAGGCTGGGTGCCAGCTGCCACACACACAGCTGTGGTACGGTCGCTCAGAACAATCGTAGCCTAAACCATAACATGACGAACCCCTTTAATTCAGTTAGAATGGAGGGAGCCACAGCATGGGCCTAAATCTACCCTATTCTGCACTCGCAAAGATTTTTCTACACTTGCAAAAGCAAATAAGAGACTCGAGTATAATCTTGTGGCCAAAACGCCAGACAGAGGTGTCACTCCTGAGGTGACCTGCTGAACAAGATGTTAAGAAAGCTGCCGGTGTACCTGTGAAGTGCTCCAGGTAGTATCTGTACAATTTGCACTGGATGGGTGTCACTCTCACTGCTAGAACGTACTCGTGTTTGGGAGGCAGGAACTTTGTCAAGGCGGTGTAATCTCTTCTCTGTAAACATGTACAAATATCAGTAAAAACTGATTAAACTCTGGAGCACAACACACAAAAACAATGAATGCAAAAGTCGGACAATACTTCCGAATAGTTATACAATAATGATAAAAAACCACTGAGGGTCTCACCCAAGTATCTTTGATTAATTATTGCATTGCAATTTTGCATGATCAATTTCTGAATGCAACATTACATCACAAACCATATCTATTAATTACCCACATTACATTAAACATTAAAACCCACAGAGGTACAAAAAACAGATTAACAATGTGTGTATGTATGTGTAAAAGAAAGAGGGGAAAAAAAAAAAAAAAAAAAAAATCCCACCTGGACACACCCTGCAAGCATCTCATATAGGATGTGAGCTCGTTTCTTCATGATCCGCACATCCTGCGGGGTGGAGTCAGCGCACTGGCCATTCTGAATAGGGTTGATGAACCGGTTCCGGAACTCTTTCACAGAACCCAGCAAGTTCTCTTTAATGAAGGTAACCATGCAGTGGTCTGAGGGACATACATGGAAGAAACACATGGTAACCTTCACACAAGGTCATCCCCAAGCAGGCACAGCTGATTAACGGTACTGCGCGTGCACACACACAGATCTGATACACATAAACACACACCTCCATGCCAACACTGCATAAACACAGGTCTATGAGATGACTGCTCTGGGAACGGATGATTATTACACATACAAACAAACACTGAGGTAAACACACGTTCACACGCACAGCAGCATAAACACAAGCACTGAAGTGTGGGGGTTGAATCCTTTTGAGTTATTAAAGTTTTTGCCCTATGTACCAATCGTCAATGTAATAAGTGTTGTAATGCTGCCTATGAACAGAATGCTTTGGCTCAGTGCTACTTATGTACAGGCACCTCAAGACCACCTGAATGTTGTACATCACTGCTCGGCCAGCGTTTAGAGGTTCTGTCAAAGAATTCCTTTTTGGAGAGTAAGAATCATTGCATACCAACCCAAAAATGAGAGGTACGTGGGTGTATTTCAAATTCAAAAGTTCTTTTGTACAACATGCAGAAGCAAATTGTCCTCTGAGGGGCTCAAAAGAACAAACAAAAAAAATAAAAATCTGCAATTCAGAAAAGCCTCATCACTGTCTTCGCCCCAACCCCATGGAAATGATGAGGCATGAGAAATATGCTGGAACAGAGTAACAGACCAAATACCTGCACAGGTCTGACTAACAACAAATCAAAGGCAAAGCTAAAGTCACTACCAATAAAGGAGACTGCACCAGTCTCCAGAAAGTTAGAGCTCACAGGTTTGTTCCCATAAGGAGCCATGTGGTGCAAAATTCTTGAATTTTTTAAAAAGCAGTTATTGCATTATTATGCATTTATTTGGTTTATGTAAATACGTGTGTGTAAACAGTCAGACTGCCACTCACATTCAATGAGGTTGTTCTGCAGTGGAGTTCCAGTCAGAACCACTCTCCTACGGGTCGTGATAGAGTTCATGGCTTTAGAGACGGCAGATGCCTCATTCTTCAGTATGTGCCCCTCATCACAGATCACAAAGTCTGGACCTGCAAGCACAGAAAGGGAGTTCAAAATCCCAAGTTGCCCACAGATAACCCTGATAAAAAGGCGTTCATAGACCAAAAACACAGCACGGAAACTCAACCAAACTCAATCCAAACCTGGATCCACCAGAGTTTTCTGGAAGGTCTCCTTCAGCTTCTTGCTCTTAATATTCCTGCCCTGGGTGAGGTTGCGGTACATCTCATAGCCTATGATCATCACACCGCCAAATTCCTGCCAGCGCTGCAGGGCACAAGCTCGCTCCTGAGGGCGCTTCACGGTTGCCAGCTCAGTCACCTAATACAAATAAAGCAAATAAATACAGTTATATATTCATATAAAATTAATCACACGATTGCACTAACAAAATCATGGTCAAAAAAATAAATTGTACAAACTTTGTGATACAATACCAAATCTCTACCTCTAAGCTCTCCTCGTCCTTCATGCCCTCCTGCCATTTCTCAAATTCATTAAGCCAGTTGAGGACTGTGTTAAGTGGGCACACCACCAATGCCGTGGAGAACTTCAGAGTGTCACAAAGCAACATGGTGTGGAGGAAGGTCACCACCTGCAGGACAAACATGGAACAACATGATTCATCACAGACAAATCGCCACACAGAAGCCAAGGCATTCTGCTGATCTACTTTTGACACTTTAAACGTCAATTGTGTGTGTGACCTGTGAAAGAGACATGACCCGGCCTGCCTCATCTAGTCAATATGGCCTCCTCCTCACCTGCAGCGTTTTACCCAGGCCCATACAGTGAGCCAAGATGCAGCCAGAGCCTGGAGACTTCGACGTCTTTCTTATAGACTCACAGCAGCAGTCCCACATGAACTGCACTCCTGAACAATTAAAATACAGAAGCTCTCCATCAGAGACGGACAAAAATACAGATAATATAAATGTGATGTTGAGAACGATTATACACTGACCGTCCACTTGGTGGGGTTTGAGTTTGGTAACTAGGTTCCTGTGCACCTGTACCAGCGGCTCTTTGGTCTCCTCATCTTCATCCAGTACCAGCTTTGTTGTGATTGGACATGTGACCTGAGATGACTCCTCCAAAACAATGACCTGAGAAAGCCATGAAATTGCGGGTACAGAGTTGCATAATTGGTGTGAACCCCCATGATGCAACAAAGGCCACTAATGCTTAAAAATAAATTAATAAATCCACACTCCCTGACTTACCTCCCTAAGCTTCTCCCTCAGTCGCTCCCTGTCGGCAATTCTCTTCCGCCTGTCCTCCTCTTCCTTAAGAGCATCTCGAGTCTCAGTGCGCAGCTTGTCATCCTTAAGGATCTTGCGAATCTTTTTGCGGCCTTTTGGAGTTCCCTTATCGTCCCCATCTCCCTCTTCATCCTCTTCTCCACTCTGAAACAGAAACATTTGCATTCAGCATGGCTCAACAAAGGGAACAGACGTGTATGCAAAGTACACTTCTGGGTGAGGCATGACAGTAAAAGAATGCTCAAAACCAAACCGAATTTCCTTTTCCATTTCATAACAGTGAATATTTCAGTATCAAATAAAACAATGCATTTGCAAGTGTAAGGCCTTAAAACTGGGTGATACGGCAAAAAAAAAAAAATAATAATAATCTTGATACATACAGAAATCCTAATCTGCGAAAAAAATTGCAAAACCTGTAAACTGAGATGAAAGGGGTTTTATATTTTAATTTTTGTGGCACTCTCCATCTGCCATGATACTCCACTGAACCAATAACAGTTATAACTTCAGTCTTACGTTTAATAAAAGCCCGTTTGCACTGAAAATGTAATTTCTTATATTGCTACATACACACGAAGTGATCCACATACAAACACTCTCCCTCTCTCCTTCCTGCATCTCCATTTGAAAGTAAATGTAAATATGCTAAAAATGCAAATTTGTAATGTATATCATGACAGCTGATCACTGAGATCAAGCTGAATTTTATTGTGATCACAGAATCGCCAGCCCTACTTAACCAATCACTACAAAATGTTCACATTTCATAAAGCCTACAATAGTCTACGAACAACAACGTTATAAAAACCTCTTCATCTCTAAAACCATTTTTTTTTTTTTTTTTTAACACCGAGCATTCCCTGGCAGGAGAGTGTTATATATATTGTTCCACATCATGATATAAACTCTTATTCTTATACATTATGCTATAAATCTGACACTGTGTTCAGCAGGACCTTCGCACTGGAGGAGGAGTCCTGCACTTTAATACGACGCCGTTTCTTCTTTTGGCTGTAACTCCTCTCCTTGTCCTCTTTGTCCTTTGAAGCCTTTTTGGACGACCTGGGAGAATGATCAGATTTTCAAAGATCATTAAAACACAAGCCGACATTCCTGAATACCACAGAGGACTGACCTACTGCAAGGGGCAGTAATCAGACTAACCTGGTTGTGCGCCGCTTTCCTTCCTCTTCGGAGTTGCTGACCCCTTCGCTGAGAGCCGACTCGTTTTCAGATGCTGACGCAGAACCCTGAAAATCGGAATCTTCCGAATCGTCGCTTCCCACTACCAGGAAACAGACAGAGGAACTGATCAGTGGCAGCGTTTATGGCTGACAGCTCATCGCCACTCCATCGTCACTGACCTTTCTGCCGGGTCTTCCTCTTGCTTTTCTCCTTTTTGGCCTTAGCAGGTTTCTCTTCCCCGGATTCTCCCTCACTCAGTGACAGCTTGTGGCGGAGTAGACTGTGCCGACGACCGCTCTTCTTCACGTCAACATCAGAGGTGGAGTCAGAAGCTTCATCCTCCTCTTCTTCGTTGTCATTCTCATTCTCATCTGTATGTGGAGAATATTAATATTTCTGTAAACAAGGCTCCCAACTCCCCCAAATAAATAAATAAATACATACATACATAAAAGCAACTCACCATCCTCATTTTTTGCTTCTTTCCTCATGGGCTTTTTATCCACAGCCTCTGCCTCATTGTCAGAGGAGCTATCAGCTCCTGATGAGTAGTCTGCCTTGATCTGTGCTAGCAGGATTTTCTTTGCAATTCTGTAGAAAGAGAAAAGCAGAACAGGACAGTTAAACTTTTACGAAAATGCAAAATAATCAGTGCAGGAGTACTGCAGATACACTAAAATTATGGGGTGTCCTTTAGGACAGAGGCAGAGTGAAATTTGCAAGAAAGCACGAATTACTCCTGTGAGAATGAATCACTATGAAGCACTCAAGACCCAGTTTCCTCCGCGAGAAAGGATGAACCGTAGTTTAGAGTGATAAGAGCAGTTGAAACACACTGCGAAAGGGTTCGAGTAAGGACTGTCTCAGATCGAACATGGTATGCACTTTGCACACCGTGGACTTTTGCGCTTCTGCTTTCAGACTGATCCGTAAAATCAGACATCCAGTGAAAGCTCTGTTCTTGCCATTGGGTTCGGCTCAAAAAAAAAAGAAGGCGTGGTTAACGCTGTCCATGAGTACCACCTTCAGGTTACCACGACATAACTATATTTCATTAAACTGAAATACAGTACAGTAGGGCCGCACAATAAATCTAAATCACAATCGCGATGGCAGATCGTGCGATTACATAAACTCAAAAGGAGCTGATTTATATTATGAACAGGGATCTTAAACATTCTTACAAAAGAATTTCCATGACACATATCTTTGATTCTCTCAAAGTTTACCAACAATCCTGCATTGAACGCTGCCATAATGACTAATAACCACAGCACAGCACCCAGTGCACACAGTGAAATGTGGTCTCTGCATTTAACCCATCACCCTTAGCGAGCAGTGGGTAGCCAAGATATGCGCCCAGGGAGCAGTGTGTGGGGACTGTGCTTTTGCTCAGTGGCACCCCTGACACCTTGGGGAGACTTGATTCTCCCATGCCGAAGATGGTAGTCCGGAACACCACATATACAAAACTCTGGAACAAACTGAGCCAAATAAATAGAGTATTTATTATTCCACGGGGTTTATTACGTTTCACGTGGTTTTATCCAAACACCACATCTCAGTTCTTACTCAAGCCAAACTCACCCCATTCAACAGCGCTGCTCTCTTAAAGCACATTTTTCAAGTCTTATGTGTGACGTCACACACATAACTGTGAATCCGAGGCAACGTGACAAAGTTGAATCAGCACCTAAAATATCCAATTTATATCCAGCATCTGATATACGTATCACACGTAGTACATCTTTCTGTACGTGTTTTTGAGAAATTATTTATTACTTTTTTTTTCCCCAATAAAGTGCAGTAGGTAAAGTGATGTAAAGATTTAGAAATTGGCAAGTTTATGCAAGATTCAATATTGTGATTACGAGATGATAAATGGCACTTGCTTGCATATCACGTTATGACTTCCCCACCCTAAATCGATATTTCTATAAGAGGCTTCATAAGCTGTATATATTAAAAAAAAAAAAAGCTTACACACACCGCTTTTGCTTGCACAAGTACATTATAAATTATAAATCTGGTAGCGAAACACATTTTAAAGTGAAGTGAAAGTGTTATTTGCCATTGTAATATAGCAGCGGCAGGCCACTAGCAGCACCCAGGGAGCAGTGTGTGGGGACGATACATTGCTCAAGGGGACCTCAGTGGCACGTGATCGTTTCAGAATTTGAACCCATAACTCTTTGGTTCCCCTGGTGAAGTGGTGAAAAGAAAATATTCACAAAAATTCCTATTTCGCTCGAATGATTATGCCTCTGCACGAGCAGTGTTGAAATGTGCGAAAAAGAAACATGGGAGTGTTCCAGCTTGGAGGTGAATAGACCTGAGCCTACTTCCACACTTCACAACAGCTGTACAACGTAACAAACGCTCAGTGTCTCTTAGGCACTTACTCAACACCTCCCACGTACCAATCTACAATTTAACCTCTCTCGCAGGGCTCCCATAGCAAGGAGCTGCCCGTCCTTTCTTTATTAGCGTATTTATTTATTCTGTTCAATCTTTTTCCATTTGTAATGTTGAAAAACATTATGTTGTGCAAATAAAGTTCATTTATTTGGTGTTCTCAAAAAAGATCATCTGTATCTGCCAATCACACTCATGAAAAATGAAAATAGAGCAAGACAATTTCAATTGGGTCATACTTAGAATATTAAATAAATGATAAACATTACATAACACTCACTGAACAGAACATCTTATAGCATATTTTAATGTTTCAGCAGTGTGTGAAGACATCATTTATTTCACCACGACAGATGACAATTTGTCACAGCGTATGCACATTCGATGTGACCCATGTATCATGTTACTATCATATTGTGAGATCCTTGCCAATACACACCCTTATGAATGAACATAACATTTATGACCGTAATGAGAACATCTTTAAAATATGGGGTGATTAAGATGGTAAGAATGTTCAATCACAATTGATTTAATGTCTACATTTCCCTCATATATCGATTGCTACAGTACGAAGCAGTGTTAAAACTTTTCTTGTTTTTCCTCATGTACACAAATAGTTTAAACCTGCCCATCTGACAGTGAAAAACTGTCAAGCGCCACAAACCTCTGCACATTGCCGTGTGAACCCAATGCAAAGTGACAAGGGCTTACACTTTGAGGTCCTACCTGTTCTCTGGATCATCGTCATCGTCAAGCATCTGAGAGGGCTGTGCTTTAGCATCAGCTTCATCTCCTGCAGAGTCCAGTTACAAATGGATTAATATTCTACATAAGGCTTTGGGACATTTTCCCCCAACACTCCCATGTTCACTTGTCCCATTAAAGGTTCTATATACCCCAAATACCCGGTCCTCGTCATAAATAAGATTTCTACTACACACGCCATGGCAGCACTGCTGCTACACAGACGAACATGCACAATGTCAGATTTAAATTCTGATGCATGAATTGGTGACTGACAGTGACCATCCCTCAGTCTAAAGTCACACAATCATGCATGTATGCTAAACTAAATGTCGACATCGGGGGATAGCAAGTGTAAAAAAATAGTAATAATTTTAGTAAGACGCCTGGGAGACATGACTGTCAACAAGCTGCAATGGGTTTTTAATTACACCAAGAGGGAGAAAGTATTTTCAGTATAAACGTTGCCATGAAATCAGCCATTTTAATCTGCAACAATCCCGGAAAAAGCCAGAGAATCCCCTTAAGGTAGTGCAACGCTTTGCAATGCCCCAGATTCCATTTAATGTCTGAATAAGGAAGTCTGCCTCACCTGACGACTGGTGGAAATTCTCTATTCCAGTCAGCACAGAATCTATGATTGGTTTCATTTTTTGCTGGTCAGCACTGTCATCTCCAGAGTCTTCTGCCTGGTCCTGGACCTCATCCTCATCGCTGGACGAGAGAAGCTTCTCGGAAGCGGCCGTGCTCTTAGAGCCACGCTTCCTGGCGACAGATCTCTTCTTTACTTTGGGCTTCTCGGCGTCTTTCCCCTCCTTGCTCTGAGCATTTTCCGGTTTCTTGGTCCTCTTGGAGGTCTTCCTGCATGCCACAGCTTTGCTCAGGCTTTTAATTTCCTTCTCCAGGTCAGAGTCTGAGGACTCATCCTGTTTCTTTCTTTTCAGAGTTCCCTTGGCTGCGGACTTCTTGCCGCCTCCTTGGTCCGATTCTGAGGAGCTGACGTGAATTTTACGTTTGGCTGACCTCTTATCAGCCGACTGGGCGGAGGAGCCGTCGAGGCACTCGTTTTTGACACTCGTTTCAGGATCTTTCTCATCACCAGAGCTGGCAGTCATCGCTGCAGTGTTGCGCAGAATCTCAGGAACTTCATCCGAGTCGGACTCGGATTCCTTAAGGCTGGACCGCAGGTCTTCCTCAGCCTCTTCCTCGCTGGAGGAATCGGCAGGCTTCGCCTTCTGAGATGCGTTAGCGTCAGCGTCTACCTCGCTCTTGCTCTTGCCCTCGGCTTGCTTTCGAAGCGGAGTGGTCTTGACCCTGGGCGAGTGCCGCCTCCGACTGCCAACCGTTGGAGACACAGGTCCATCCTCGTCCTCTCCAACTTTAGACTTAGTCCTTAATTTGTCTTTGACAGGCACTGGAGTTAACTTGATCACCAGCTTTTTTTTGCCAAGTGTGGCAAAACGCTTCTGAGCGCCAGAATTTCTCTCATACGAGGAAGATGCAGGCGACGACTCCCTGGTATCGGACCTCTCCGCCACTTCTTCTCTGGTGGGGTCGGCAAGGCTCTCCACCATCTGAAACAGTTCATCGGGGACAGAGGGTGGAACTGACTGCACGTCTTTGTCGGTGGAAAATTCAGCGGCTGACATGCTACCCTCATCATCCGGCTCCTCCATGGGTTCATCCCTCACTTCTCTGAACATGTCCTCAGTTGGGGGGTCCTCAGCGTCTCTCGGTGAAGCGACGCCATCATGTGCAACGGCATCATCTGCTGTCGTTTCATCAACAGACCCGCCTACAGTGTTACCGTCACTGCATCGGTCTTCCACAGCGCAGTCAGGTTTGCCGCCATGTCCAATTGGTCCTGCACCATGCCCTGATGCTTTCTCTGCTCCATTTTGAACCTCTAACTCTTTAAACTCATCCTCCAGATACTTCTCCAAAGTGCTATGGGCTGTCTTTAAGTCTTCCAACACTGATTTAAAGGCTTTGAGGTGCCGGTAGCGAATCACCGTAGACTCTTGTTCTTTGGGGGCCTGTTCAATTGAGGCCTGCTGGATGAACTGCATAAACGTCTTGTTCAGACCAGTTGTCGTCTCAATTAGTTTTTTAGCTTTTTTGACCAGTTCTTTTGGGACTTTGAGCGTTCTGTAGGAGAACGATACAGTCCCTGGGATATCTGAGTGGTGCTCTTTCCCATTCAAGGCAACTTTGACCTTTTTGCCGCTTTGCCGGCTTGCTTTGTCACCTTTAGACTTCCGACGGGCCTGACTCCACAAGTGCTCCAGATTTTCCATGACTTTGCAACAGGTGCTCACAAGGTCAACTAGCGGCTCTGAATTGCAAACGTAGCAGTGCCATTTGCTCTTGTTATCAGATATGCTCGAAAGCTCCCTCCTTCCCAGGTTACGAAGGATGCACGTTTTACAGAAAACATTGCTGCAGTAGTCACAACAAATGAGGTTCCCTCCCTCTGCACACCATCTGGAGGAAGAATGGGGAATATTATAATAAGATCATCGGAACACTAAATGAAAAATTTTCACACTAATTATTCCCAATGTAGTCCTCCCAAAAACAACCATCAAATCCAAGACTTTAAAAGCAGGATCTTTGAGGGGTGCTGAGGTCTAGACTGGGAATCGGTACTTCGACCAACCAGAAGCTCTTACCTGCACTGCTCGTCCATACCATCTGCATCTTTACTGATTTCATCACTCGTATAATACTTGAAACATGCCTGAAGGAGACATAATGTGTGAGCAGTGAGCAGAGGAAAAATAAAGAATTTACAAACTGCATGCCTACAAGATCTACCTTGCAAATCAAAACTTTGAGCACAGGGTGCACTATGATTGAGTCCCTCTTGAAATGGTTTACTTGCTGACCACAGGCTGTGCAGTCTACACGTTTGAGAAGTGAAGACTCTGGACCACAGTGGAAAAAAAAGAAAATTCAAATAATCTGTGGTTTCTTAACACAAGTCAGTAAATAATATTAAAACACAAAACTAAGACCCTCACCGGGTTGCTTTCTTTGAGAATCCACTCTGACTTTAACAGCTTTGTTTCGAAATTCAGGACCGCTGAACTCATCCTTCACATCGTCTCCTACGGGTTCTGGATTGACCACCACCACATCTGGAGAAAAACAAATTGGATGGAGGAACTTGGTAAGGCACCTGTTCCACTATATAGCAATGCGGAAACACAAAGGAGGTTTCACCTTCTGGTAAGCTCATCACCCCAGGATTGCTGTCTGATGGATTGTCTGCCATGGTGTCTTCGTGGCCACTTTCAGAGGCATCTGATTCATTGTTCCCAGTGTGCTTGGTCACTTTAGAAGGTTTTCTAAATAGAAGACAACAGATTGTGCAATACATCTTTTTTTTTTTTTCCGTACACATTCACAATATTTCATGCTGTAAAACAATTATAATAAAACAGACAAATCCTTTCATTTTTCTTGTCCAATTGGAATTACATTTTTTCAACTGCTAACAGAAATGCAAAAATGACAAACTGGGAAGTCTACCTTCTGGAGTGGGATGACGAAGGCGTTGTAATGTCTGTAGAGCTACCAGGCTGAACCAACACAAAACATTGGGACATAGGCATTTTTACTGACCAATAAAATGGTGCTCAAGGATAAATATTCTTTGGGGGGAAAAAAGTGATAACATGTCAAAAATCATATTTAAAAAAAGTCAGCAGTATGACAATTATAGATATGAACCATGAATATACTGATGTCACAATTATGATTGTCTTTTCCCTCATTATTATTAACATTAATCATCTACCATTGTTTTATTAATATTATTAAAACATTGGTCCGACTTGTTATTTCCAGAAAATACATATATTAGGTCTATTATTTGTTACAAAAAGTTGTAAATAAACATTAACTGTACCTCTTCCATTATTTCGTTGGTCTTCTTTAATTCAGTTGAGGCCATTTTACCTGCAAAGAGAAGGAAAAAAATTTGTGCTGCACGATTAATCTAATCGCAATCGTAATCGCGATGTCAGTCTGTGCGATTACATGAACGCAAAAAGATGCGATTTAAATGATTAGTACATGGATTGGATCGGATATGTTGCCGATCCATTCTCATTCTCTCAAAGTTTGCGAGCTGACTAAAGTCTCACTTCAGTCGGATGTGACGTGTTTGGTCACATGACTTTCGATTCGGAGACATATGGGTAAGACGGCACATGACGAGCTGCATCGTACGTCAACATCGCCGCCATATTGCAAGAGGCTCTGCAGTGGCGTGAAGCATATACATGTCTATGGAGAGAAGTGCAAAAAATGCCTCACGCTTGTGCTGCTTGGGGCTGTACAAACCGCTGTACGCTCCAAACCAGATCCCGGGGGATTACATTTCATAGGTAAAGCGGGACAATTGTTTTGAATATATTTGGCCATTATAAAATCCCGTTTTATAAGTCTTAACCTTAGCTAAGCTAGGCTAAGCTAGCAAAGCTATACATTCCTGTGTTCAAATCAGCCTCCAAACAACGTTTTGGCTAAACGTAGGCATTAACTATTTAGACTGTTCTTAGCTGTTTGGTTAACTTTTTTCAAACTTTGAAGGCTTCCTAAAGAAATTCACCTCAGTTTACAAATCTTAACCTTAGCTAAGCTAGCAAAGCTATGCATCCCTGTGTTCAAGTCAGCCTCCAAACAACGTTTTGGTTAAACATAAGAACTATAATACGGGATTTTATAATGGCCAAATATAATCTAAACAGTTGTTTAGCCTTACCAGGGTTTGTCGTTCGACAGTAATGTGGAGTTTTTTGTGATTATTTTATATTTGTAGAATATTGTATTTTAAAAGCACTGGGCATTTCAGGTTGTTATAAGTAGTTTGTATGTTTCACTTTGAAATTAAACATTTCACTATTAGTTTGCAACTTTTCATTGATATACAAGCAAGTGTCCTTTATCATATTGCAATCGCATATCGCAATATTGATCTCAATAATCGCAATGCCGCTGGTCTTTTTCCCCAAATCGTGCAGCCCTAAAAAAAATCTTTAATTTCACTTAATTCTTGTGCTAGTAATGACCTAGTTCCAGATGTTAAAAAGTGTCATTGTAATACACAGCGAGAAAAGCACACGGTGGCATCCTCTGCATTTAACCATCTCCCTTAGTGAGCGGTGGGCAGCCATGCAACGCGCCCAGGGAGCAGTGTGTGTGGACGGTACCTTTCCAAGTGGTGGGATTTGAACAGACAACCTTCCGATTGCAGGTCCGCTACTTTAAACCGCTAGGCCACCACTGCCCCACTGTAATATGGGTGCAGAAAAGCAGACTAAGAAGAGAAGAAAAAAAAAAAAAAAAGCCATGACAGCCACAGGATATTAATCATAAGGCACAAATCACAAAGGCCTGGGCATAAAAGCAGACCTTTGAGAAGATACTACGCAAACTAAAAATTTAGTAAAATTCCAACGGAAGCACTTTCGTCGGAACTGCACAATAGACATCAAACAAGGGAAATCCCTGAACGTTTTCTTGTGGGCAGCGTACATCAACCACTGAGTGTAATTATAGGGGATGCCCTTGCCCCTCATAGACTGAAACCTAACTTTGCAGCAGGCTGAGTGCTAAAAGCCGTGCAGGCATCCTGCCCATGACTTGGTGGCCAGAAGCGCCACACAGATTTATGAACTGCCATTTTGAAAAAAAAAAAAAAAAAGCTTGCTTTTGCATCCCAAAATGTCCCAATGCATCGTGACCATGGCCCATTACTGTTGATTTTATTGGTATCAACTCATAACCTTAAATTAATCTCTTCCCACTCCTCCTCCTCCTCATCTTTTCATAATTCCCTCACAAACGTCCCTTCTTCTAGTTAATAAGATGATGCAATGCTGATTATTAATCAAAAGAACCCAAATTTGAAATTTACCATGACCCCATTATAATTATCACCCCCACCCCCACCCCATAGCTTTCTAAGTCCCAAAATTACCCTTTAATGATAAAGTACAATGTGCCTTAATGAGTGCGGCCTTTTCTTTTCTTGCAAACTTGCCAGATCCACCAGCATCTCAGAGTTGGTTAGATTCAACAATTTCACCGCTGCCTTAACTGGGTGGAAGAAAAATAATGCATATGTAGGTGGCCGACTCTGGACCACAGTGGAAAAAAAAGAAAATTCAAATAAACAAATGTATTCACTGGATGTCACTTTAACCAATGTAATGGTTTTGGTTAATGCACGCTCACTCACTTTCCATAATCACTCATTGCTACTTGGAGGCGTGACGCCACCGTGCGGCCCCGCACACGCACAACACGCACGAACCGTGCATAGTAGGACCGAACACGTGCAAAAGACATGTGCAAGAATCGATCGCAGTTCCTCCGGTTTTGGGTGAGGGCTAGGCGGTCCAGGAACCGGCAAGACGTGGTGGGAGATGTCGTGACCACGATTCGGCGCGCAGTTGGCGGCGTCTGGACGTTCTCACGGAGAACTCGCGAGGCGTGTCCAAGTCACTTTTAACGTGCATGTTGCAAAAATAAAAAATAAGAAGAAGAAGAAAACGCCCCCTCCCCGCGTCTGAGGACAATAAAAGAGTCTGACTACCCCGTCCACGCCTGGTGTTTATATGCATTTTGCGCCACCGCGAGGTAATCACTGCACTCGTCTTCCACCAACTTGTAAACCGGTACCCCGTCTAAAATAATAAAATAATGACAGCTAATCTTAATAACGAAACTAGAACGAGGCGCGAAATAAAAAGCGGCCGGTCCGGCCTGTAAAATACTGTACCATCGTGCGCCGGACCGGGCCCCGGTGTTGACCGTGACAGCCTGGCAGCGATGCGCGGCGCGAACATCGCCCGGCCAGAGACGCGGGCGGGGGGGCCGCCGCCAGCATCCTTTGTGCCTCGCTGCGTCCAGGTAGGCGAGGCGGCTGCAGGCGTGCATCGAAATGCGAACACCACCACCCCCCGCGCCCAACGCACCCCGCCCGCCGCGCCAAAAAATGTCAGCGGCACCTGAACGAGCCCCGAGTCCGTCATGCCTGAAACTAATTATATATTTATATATATATATATTTTTAATTTTTTTTTCCCCCTGGCCCGTAGTTGTTGGAATGGTGCGTAAAGGCCGCTTCCTCTGTTTAAGACGGGCGCAGAAAATTGCGGATAATGGCAGAGCACCGGCGACGGGCGCGAAGCCGGCAGCGCCGCTTCACTTCGTCAGGCTCGATGCTAACTGCTAATTAGCTCTCAGCGCCTCAGGGGAGAAAAAGAGGCACAAAAAAAAAGACGAGATCCGAAGAAGGAAAAAAAAAAACAACAACATTACCTTCGTACGTCTGTAATCATTTCTCTCGGGCGTCCCGTAGCGCGGGTGGATGACGGCGCGTCCTTTTTGACGAGACCGGTCCCCGTGACGAAGGGCGACTGGTGTTTCGGGAAAAGTGTAAATAGTGAGTTATGCGGATTAAGGACAAAGCGGCGGCGCCATATTGGCCGACGGGGGGAGACGCGCGGAAAATGGCGCATCGCGCCACGTGATTGGTCGAAGGCGCAAGAACGCTGGTTGGTCGGTTTTTTTTTTCATTTATTAATTTTGGAAGACGTAGCAGTCTTCCAAAAATGCGTTCAGCGTCAAGGAGCGACCTTTTTATGTAAAAAAAAAAAATAGTACATGTATTGTCTGTCTATGTGTCGTTTATATTAATAGGGTTAACGGAGGCGGGCATCTTTACCCTACATTCACCCCTTTGTCTGCCAGGGGGATCTGCAGAATAGCCAAAAGTATTAACACATATAAGATGATTATATGTGTTAAGACACATCAAATCAGGGCCAAGGTTGGTGCTAGGAAATCTACCAGAGTGGAGGATTGATCCCCAGAATGTGGTAGTAGCCTAGTGGGTAACACACTCGCCTGTGAACCGGAAGACCTGGGTTCGAATCCCGCTAACTACCATTGTGTCCCTGAGCAAGACACTTAACCCTAAGTTGCTCCAGGGGGGGGACTGTCCCTGTAACTACTGATTGTAAGTCGCTCTGGATAAGGGCGGCTGATAAATGCTGTAAATGTAAATGTAGAATGAAATATGACCGGTCCTACTCTCTGCTTTAAACAGAATACGTGTATCAGCAAATGCATAGTAAGACCTGAGTGTACATGCCTGCAAAATCTGCAGCAATGGACCAGGACGTTAACATTCATGTAACTAAACCATACTAATGACCCAACAACTGAGCCATAAATGACAAAAGTGTTGATTAACCCCCTGTGGCCCGTTCCTCAGGACTACACTCTCGACCTCTTTGTGTACAAAAATGTACTCACACTAAAACTTCCATAAAATCCTCTAACATCGATATTGTTTTCAACTTAAGTCCTTTACAAAATGATCAATCATTTAATCATTTTAACCATTTAAATACCAGTTTATCGTTTGAATCACTGATTATTTATATAAAAAAACTATTAAACAATACATATTTTCCATTTAATAAAAGTGGGGAGATGAGGCAAAGGTTATCATTTGAGTCTTGGACATGTCAAAGATCAACAAAAAATGATTTAATTGCATTAATATTATTGTGTAGTGTCAAAAACTACCTTTTGTATCCTTTGTGGCTGAAAATGTAAAATCCTCAACTTAAGCCCTTCACAGAAAATAGTATGGGGATCAGGCATTTGCAGTAATTACAGTACTGGACATGTCAAACAACAAAATTGATTTGATTTCATTATCATTTTTTGTGTAGGGTCCAAAATGTCCCATTCACTTCAATGGAAATCATTTCTCTCTCTCTCTAAAATCATGTCAGCATGTATTTTAAAATAAAACTAGTTATATTTGACATGTACTCACCATTTTCCAATTGTAGGCCAATGCACAATTTCTTTGTTTTTTCGTCAATTATATAATGGTGTAATTTGACCACCAGTGGGCGCTGCAATAGTGATTTGTGTGTGTGAAACATGATGCTTCTGAGTCAACAGGGGTGGGTTTTGTCCTTGATAACTTTGATTGCCTGCGTCCTGCATCTCTTGGTAGGCAGTGGTGGCCTAGCGGGTAAGGAAACAGACTCGTAATCAGAAGGTTACTGGTTTTGATCTGTCCTGATATGTCCTGGAGAGATGGAAGATGAGACCTGCAGCAACATTCCGCCCCACGGATCACCCTCTGTAGGGCTTTGCGATGCTGAACACAGCTGTTACCAAACTATGAAGTAAGTTTCTGTGTCAGGATGCTCTCCACAGTGACCGTTGTAAGTCTTTAGGATATCTGGAGACACCATGAACATTCTCAGGCAGTATAGGGGCTGTATTCTGGTCTGAGCCTGGATGTGTTCACACCACGTCAGGTCTTCTGAGATGACCTGGTATTTGACGCTGCTCACCTTCTTGACTGGAGACACACTGACATTGAGGGGCTTCTAGCGCAGCTTCTGTCTCCTGCAGAAGTCCACTGCCAGACATGAATAGTCTCTTAAACACCTTCATGACTACCAATGTTACTCATTCAGGCACAGAGGCTTATTGTTCTTGGGTATAGAGACGATGGTGGATTGTAAAAAAAAAAAAAAAAAAACATGGGGACCATGGACTGCGCCATGGCCAACACATCTGATAAACTGGCATTTAAAGGGTTAAGCATGCAGTATGTGCAATAATAAACAAGAATTATTTAATTAATGTGGAGAAGTAGCAGTTTTACAGTTTAATATCTGTGTACTGAAATTCTAACAAGCCAGCAATTGTGAGTAACATATATTTCAACTTTAGTGTTCCAGGACACATTTGATGCAACTTACAAAATGTGGTACTATTATATAACCAGGTAGTAAACAAGCCTTAAAACAAGGCATAACATTATTTAATATTGATTTGTAGCAATTATAATAATTTTAATAAATACCATTCAGCCACTCTTTGGAAATTTCAATAACGTGGTATAAGAATTTTTTTCAAAAATGTTTATTTAACAATTAAGATGCACAGTTGCCAAAAAAAATATTCCTAACATTTTATATGAGGGTCTTTATATGAAGTGACGAAAAATATCACTGGAAATTCAGGCGAAAGCTCTTCTCTTGCTCTTTGCTGCGACTTTCACACAACTTTGACACCTCTTCCACACGCCTCTGCAGGAGAACTAAAACAAGAACAATAAAGAAGATTAATCCCGGAGCGCCCATCCTGACAGCCCCACAGATTAGAGACTATATTAGAGACCAACCTGAGTTCTGTTCAACCCACTGAAGTGAGTCCATGTGTGCGTTAAGGATCTTGCAGATCTGCTGGAGCTAAAAAGGGGAAAAAAATTACAAATTTGTAAATTTAATGGCATCCAGGATAATGTGTTTGTGTGTGTGTGTGTGTGTGTGTGTGTGTGTGTAAGTATGGATTTTTTTTTTTGCTTCTTACAGGGTCAGCAGTATCTGAAGGGCCACTGGAGGTGTTGAGGTGCTCAATGATCTCTTTCAGGTCCTGGGACATCCTCTTCAACTGAGCATCTACACTTTCAGCAAGTTTGTACCTGTATAGAAACAAGGAACATTTGTCTTAATGGCCTTAGGTGTGGATCAATCGGATTTGCTCGTCCATGTACTGGAGTGAATTGATACAAAATGGCATATAAAATTCTGTGCTTTGGGGGTTATCCAGTTACTTTTGCTCCCCCTGGGAATTTATGCTAATTGATACAAAAAAAAATCCTACTGAAGTCAGCACCACAGACTGCTCTCCTCTGTCATTCATTCATTCATTCAAGTCTAGTAACTCTAAGAAACAAAGAAATTTGTGTTTATGATTTATATTTAATGTCCTAATACAACCTACTGCACCTTTGAATATGATATGTAAGGTATCAGAAATTATTTCCTTAAATGCTAGTACAACCTGTATAAAAATAAAAATGTTTTACACACAAAGTGGGACATACGTTCTCTCTCGCTCCTCATCAGCGTTCTGCATGTAAATTGTTCCACTCTGTTCCTTCACCATTTCCTCCAGTGGATCCAAGAGGTCTTCCAGTTCCTTCTGCTGAGAGAGAATGAAGTCCAGCTCCTGGTCCAGCCTGCCACCAAACCATCAACAATTACAGGCTGTAAATAAAATGCAATTCTGCACACTATACTGTTGCCATCAATTCATTATTGACCTGACAGAATGCCTAGACAAAAAAAAAATAAATAAAAAGTCACTCAATACCAACTGTTCCTACATACATGAATAGCTCTGATGCGTTCTGGTGTTGTACTTTTTCTACATTACCTCCGCTGGTCCAGTTTCACTTTCTCCATGTCTTTGTGCAGAGACGTAATCTATCATAAAACAAAAAGTATTTAACACAGAGGGCAAAATACATTGCACGTGAACTTGAAGTGTCATTGTGATACACTGCAGCACAGCACACGGACACTACGAAATGTGGCCTCTATCTTTAACCCATCACCCTTGGTGAGCAGTGGGCAGCAGTGACAGGCGCCTGGGGAGCAGTGTGTGGGGGCGGTGCTTTGATCAAGGAGACCTCAGTGGCACCTTGGCGGTTCGGAAGTTTACATGGTGGTCTAGCGGGTAAAAAAGTTCATTTGAAATCTAAGGGTTGCGGGTTTAAATCCAGACGTCATGTGCCACTGAGATCCCATTGAGCAAGGTACTGTCACCACACACTGCTCATTTTGTCAATCAGAGAGAGGACAGAAAAAAAAATTCACTTAAATATGCTATTCAAAAACCTGCGGTCAATTTAAGGTGCAAATACCTTTTCTCCATTCTCCACCAGCATGCGGTCCCAGGCATTGACCTGTGTAGCCTGCTGCAAGAAATGTCTCTCCTGGTCTTCTAGCTCTGAGCTCCACTTGTTAATGAGACCCTCCAGCTGACTGTATGTCATCACTGGGGCCGTGCTGACAAAAGCGAGGGAACATGATACTTAGGTACTTTTAGTAAAGTCAACTTTACTCATAAAGCACTTTAACAGCAGTTCCACTACACCAAAGTGACATACAAATATGCATAACATGTAAAATACATGGAGAGTATTATTTTTAAAACTGTAAAGGATTGGGATATGTCTTTGGTAAGAAGTTCAGTAAGAAGCATACCTTGTCGGAGCCACAGCAGTAGATATGGCCGAGGCTATAGTAGTAGCTACTGTAGAAGCTGCTGGCTTTAGGCCCAAAGTGAAGCCGGTGGCTGGTACAGAGGTGGCTGTACCTAACACCCATGAACAAAACAAATAAATAAACACTGTTTATAAAAGGCATAACATGGAGCAATGTTTGATTCAAAGAAACTGTATGATCATTCCAAGTATGCCTCGTCTGGTGTACCTATAGCACCAGCGCTGGTGGTGGCTGCTCCAAGTGGTTTGAGGGTGAGACCAGTGGACACAGGGGCAGCAGTAGGGGCTGCTGGGGCACCAGATGTTGCTGGAGCTCCCACTGTCAAGGTAGTCACCAGATGCATACCATGAGCTTGCAATAATGTCTATTACAGAGTACCTACAACCCTCAATGAATAGTTTGAACAAATTGCTTATAAGAGGAAAACAAAAAAAAACAACAATAAAAAGAACATTATTTTTCTAAGCAGTCAGCTAAAAGTCTTAGACAACCCATTAACATGGACTCAGTTCAGGAAAAAATAGGTCTTTGATACTCACATGTAAATCCAGTGGCTGAAGTAGATGCTATAGGGTTGACAAACAGAGAGGAACCTGTGGCTGATGTGGACTGGATGGCAGGTGTTGTGGTAGCAGGTGCTGGAGTGGCTACAGAGTGGACAGAAGAAGTGAATAACTAATCAGTGTGGCACAGCCAGATTCTTAATGGCAATCTGACTGTCTAAACCAGGGGTCAGTAACCTTTAACACTCAAAGAGCCATTTAGACCTGGTTTCAACAAAAGAGAAAGCCCCAGTAGCTGCAAATTCTTCTAAAACAAAGAGAACACCGCATATATTATTTTTACTTTTATGCTATGTTTAAAAAAAAAACATTTTGCATAGATTGGGTTAGGTTGGGTTTTGGGAGGGGTGTACCCAACTTACCTGCGCTATGCTAACTCTACACAACTTAAACTCAACATATGCAAATCATTAAACACTAAATCTTGTAATCAACTGTTTAGCTACCCCACGAGGAGTCCGATTTTCAAACGCAACTTTAATTGCATTTCAAACTGATTAACCGCTCTTGTGGTTGTGGTGGGTATATAGGGGATTTGTGACATATACTGAGCGACAAAATTCCAATCTTCAAACTTCAAATTTGGAAAATTCGAAGTTGAAAGTAAACAAAAAAAAAAAAGAAAAAAAAAGACATGGATAAAAATTCAACACACTTTTTATAAATTATTATTTATTTTCTAAATAATACCTGCAGGGTTAATGCCAAAAGAGAAGCCACCTCCTCCCGCTGCTGCTGCAGCAGCAGCAACAGGGGCTGCGGAGGCAGGTGGAGCTGCACCAAGTGTCAGACCTTAAAGACAAAAAAAAAAAAAAAAAGAGAACGGTGATGAAAACCCTTGGCTTTAACCTGTTCATACTACACAGGATTCAAAATCAAGATCCTTACCTGTAGTCTGCCCTCCCAGAGAGAGCGCAGGAGTTAGCTGGGCAGGGGTTGGCACAGCTGCCGGCACCTTAGGCGCGCCAAAGCTAAAACCCCCTTGGGGCTGGACTGGAGCTGTGGTCTGAGCAGATATTCCACCGAGGGTGAACCCAGAAGTAGCTGATGCTGAACTGCTAACCAACCCCCCTAGAGTCACTCCAGTAGGGGCAGGTTGTGAGGTCGCAGTCAGGCTCAGAGAGTCAGAGGTTAATCCCATTTTAGGAGCGGCACTGCAGCGGGACATAAACAGACCTGCTCTAACCTTCAATTTCAAAATCATTATTTCATGCACTTCAGCAGTATTCAAGATTGGGGAGGCACAATTGCATTAATTTAACATTAATGCAAGTTCCTCTAGCCTGTCTATGGTCCTACAGTGGCTAGAAATGGCGATATGTATAAGAAGTACTTTGGCCATTCTGCTTCACTGTTCAGAGAGTGGCAGCTCAGACGGTTGGATTTAAGTGAAAGTGAAGTGATTGTCATTGTAAAACACTGCAGCACAGCACACGGTGACACAATGAAATGTGTCCTCTACTTTTCAAAATCACCCTTGGTGAGCAGTGGGCAGCCATGACAGGCGCCTGGGGAGCAGTGTGTGGGGACGGTGCTTTGCTCAGTGGCACCTTGGCGGATCGAGATTCAAACCGGCAACCTTCTGATTACGGGGCCACTTCCTTAACCCAAAGAATATGTT
Organism: Denticeps clupeoides; assembly: GCF_900700375.1. Classification (NCBI taxonomy): domain Eukaryota; kingdom Metazoa; phylum Chordata; class Actinopteri; order Clupeiformes; family Denticipitidae; genus Denticeps; species Denticeps clupeoides. The sequence continues at coordinate 5,784,961 of NC_041724.1, forward strand.
CTAGAATACGTTTCCTTATGTTGTCATAAGGGGAAAGGTTACCTCCCATTTTGCATGCTTTGTCCCCCCAGAGAATTTCCCAGCCCTCCCCTAAAACATTATCTCCACTGACCGTCATGGCTTCCAAACGTGCGAAGCATTGTAGCTGCTCGGTGATTGGATGTAACAAATACATTATTTTTAGTTCTGTCACACAAGACCAGAGGGTTAATTTTATTATTTATTAGTTTGTTGATGAAGTCATTTCCGCGAATACCCGCTGAACTTCTATAGGCTGCTCTCCTTCTCCTTCTCCTCCTCATTAGTGTATAAAGCTACAGACACAAGAAACGGCGCGTCCAGGGGAAAGTGGCTGGAATTCTGCACCAAGGCTGAATTTCGGAAAGAGACTTCAGATACAGTATTAGGGGACCAATAAGACCGATGTAAAAATAAATAAATAAATAAATAAATAAATAAAAAGTCACCATGTGTAAAAAAAAAAAGTAAGAGAATTGTCAAAAAATAAAATATGTTGAATAGGGTTTAGTAAGGTCTCCCATCTAAATAAACGTATTATGTATATATAATTGTCTCTTCAAGCATGCTTAATAAATAAAGCTTTGTTGCACCGAGATTATTGCTTGGTTACCCGCTCACTCGAGCCTCACCCAAATGCGAAGCCTCCACTCGGGGTGCTGTTCTGTGCCGGGGTGGAGAAGCTGAAGCCACCCGCGCTGCTTCCCGGCGTGGGCTGCGTGAGGAGGCCGGTGAGCTGCGGCGTGGCCGTGCCCGCTTGGGGCTGGGGCTGGACCGGCGTTCCGAACGAGAAGCCCCCTCCAGCGGGAGCGCTGCTGCTCTGGAACCCGAAGGCGGCGGCGGTGGCGCTCGCCGCAGCGGTCGTTTTCGGGGCGCCAAAGTTAAAACCACCACCACCGCCCCCGGCTGCTTGGCCGAAGTTGAACGCCATCGTCGTGTCTAAGACCACGGGGCAGCAGATGGTGCGGCTTCTATGGGTGGAAACGCGTATTTACAGTAGTTATTATTAATATTGGTAGCGATATTTAATTACCTGATATGCATTCTACGCAGGCTTGCGTCACGCAAGGATGTGCGTCGTTGCTGAGCTAAACAAGTCAACTTATAGTTTGGGGTAGTATATCTGAAACTAATTATGGAAGTGCATTAATTGGTGAAAAGTGTGGGCAGCTTCCTAAAAACGCTAAAAAATAATAATAATAATAATAAGACAGCTAGGCTAAGTCAAGCACGCGCTTGCTGTTTTGGTAAGAACCGCAATATTTTTTTTTTATTGCGTTTCTGCTCCGTCTTTATGACAATCTCGTTGAACGAGACGCAGGTTTGTTTTTTCGGGCCTTTAGTCGCATAACTTCTCGGAGCGTCTTACCTCGTTAGAAGAGTAACAGGCGCGTCGCCATTCCCCGTTCAAACGCGACGCGGCGACCGGAGGACAAGAAGGACCCGCGAAAGGTGACTAAAAAAACGCCTGTTCAAAATGTTGAGGCTCAATTCGAATTGCCGTGACGACGTTTGTATGATTCGTGGTTTCTGTTAAACGTTTCGTTCCGTTCAGTATTTTGTTCACCATAATTGAATGTAAGGTAAAAGACTCTCTTAACAAGAGCAATAATGCCTACCTGTGAATTGTTCGAACTACAACCTCAGTAGTCAGTGTCCAAAATGGGATATTTAATTATAAATAATCACCCTTAGTATATGCTTATAAATATAACAAATTCCAATCCCTTTTCCAAAGCGATTCCATAGTACTCAGATCCTGTTTATTGCTTTAATACCATTTCACAACAGTATAAAACTATAAAATGAAAAAGTATAATGACTTCCACTTACATGACAATGGCCAATTCAAATACAAATGTTTACAATGTTTTCTAGTGTTTCAGATTTAACTTCTATTTGTTAATATTTACATGACACATTTAACCATCATGAAGAAATCTTAAATTCTCCATAAGTGTGGTTTAAAATCAGTTTAAACTGGAAAAAGGTAAAACAGGTACAGAAACAGAAACACCCAGCTCAGAAATGAATGTTGACCTCACTTCGAGTACCATCACCATCAAATGTGCTCTCGTTGCCATCAGAGAGAAAGCCACTGCCTGTGTGCTGCAGGCGTTGCTCTAGTGTGGTGAGCCTCTGCTTCAGCCTCTGCTGAGTAGCTGCGTACTCGCTGTGGAGACGAGCAAAGCGTGTCTGCAGTGTGTCCAGGGACGTCTCCAGCCTCTCCACCTTCTGCTCAAACTCCTCCTCGCCCAGACGTCCTCCCAGATCCTCCAGGAGACCCTCCTTCAGCAGGATTTCCCGACCCCTCTCCTCCAAGACCTTTTTTGCGTCGGGATACTCCATTACTGCTTCCATCAGGTCATCTTTGGAGAGGCAGAAGAGGTCTGAGTAGCCAATACTGCGGATGTTGGCGGTCCGGCGGTTTCCCATTTTGCTACCTCTGATATTGAGGATGCTGATCTCGCCAAAGCAACTTCCTGCAGTGAGACGGGCAAACTGTGTGACGCCATCATCTGCCACCACTGCAAGTCGTCCCTCTTTGATGATGTACATCTCCTTGCCAATGTCACCCTTGCGGCAGATGTAATCTCCCGGGCTGAAGACCTGTGGCCGAAGCTTGAGGACCAACTCCACCAGTAGTCCCGCCTCACAGTCCTGAAAGATGCGAACCTTCTTCAGAGTCTCCAGGTGTACATTGATGGCAATCTCTGCCCGGAGCTTGTTGGGCAGGTTCTTCAGCACTTCCTGCTCATCCATGGACTTCTTGTTTGTCCACAGGTAGTCAAACCACTTGATCACTCTACCCTCCAGTTCCTTGCTGACCTTACGGAACTGCATGTAGTGCTTGATTGCATCTATTCGTGACTGAAAGTCGGCCCGTGTGGCATTCATGTTGGAGATCATGGAGCCCACATTCCCTACAATAGTAGCAAATATGAGGACGCCCACCAGGAAGTCAAATACCACAAAGAGGTACTCTTCATCCCGTACAGGGGCGGGCATCTCCCCAATCGTGGTGAGTGTGAGGGTAGACCAGTAGAGGCAGTAGATGTAGCCACGGCTCAGTGTGCCGAACTCAGGATCAGAGATGTTTGGGTAAACCCACTGGTCCGAGCCGAAGCCCAGAGATTTGGAGATTGCAAAGTAGATGCAAGCGTTCCAGTGGATGATGACCAGGATGTAGAGCACCAGGTTGCCGATGCGGAACATGTTGGGGTAGTTGGTGCGCGTCTCTGTGCGGTCAAAGAACTCAAACATGCGGGAGAAGCGAGTCAGCCGATTGAAGCGGAGCAGAGGCACGTGAATGCCCAGGATGATGTAGGCCAGGTCTGTAGGCAGGATGGACACCAGGTCCAGTTTGAACTGTCTTGTGCTGATGTAACTCTCTCTCAGCTTGGAGAGGTCCTTCACAAGTAAACCCTGTTCCAAGAATCCTACAAAGAATTTTAAGTGTAAATGTTAGTAGACTTATTACTCTTATATATTCTATCCAAATGCAACTCTAACCTGTGCGCAGTCGGACACATGAATCCATTATGTAGACTGTATCTGAGAGGTAGTCGAGAACAAGCCACAGGATGAGGTTTTTTGTTTGGAGCTCATCAAAGCAAGCCCTGAAAAGCCAGACAGAACGTCGCCAGAATTACACAAAATCTCCAGCTTTTTGCGTAAATCATCATCTAAAACCGAGACCCAATTTGGGCTGGTTTTTACACAGCATGCATTTGATTAAAATTTCCATTCATTTGCAATGTGTGTTTACCTCAAGCAAGCAAACATATTAAATGTTTAATAGTCATATGTTCCCATTCATTGATCATGAACTAATATTTCTAGAAATGGAGACTGCACAATATTTCTTTATTTTCCAAATAAAGCTGTTTTTCTACGTATGGATTCTACGTATGGATTGTGCTGTCACTCTACCTAGCCACTAGGAGGCACCAGTTGTAGAGGACAGCCGAGGCAATGACGAACAGCCAACGATAGTACAGGTCATCTGCAGGAGCCATGACGAAAACGTCAGACTTCTTCCTGCAGTAGTAATACGTTTGCGGCGTCAACTTTGCAGTTCAGCTATGGATTTGTCAGTTGCATGATAATTAGCATAAAAACTGGCTCAGTCAGATGAATCTGGTCATACTTTGTTTTGATGTTGCTCCTCGACCCATTGAGGTCGGGCTGTGTGTTGCTGATTCGACTGGGTGCAATGTGAAGCTCGGGCCCTCGGAATCGCTCGAGAAATGAATCTGGACGCTCCTGCTCCTCATGCAGACCTTTATGGGCCCAGTCCCTTAAAGTCACCACCATATTCACTATCCTTAAGAGAAAGAAAAGGGGAGGACTGCAATAAATTTGGAAGTATTTTACGACTTTTGAGGATTGTTGAGTGCCCATCTGTTTTCAGTATTGTGAGAATGTCTCACCTGGACAGGGCTCCTCTTCCACGGAATGAATTTTGCGAGTGCACTCCGTGGGTTTCAATGACACCTACCCTCTGTAATTCTGATGACGTGTCATCACACACCGATGGTCCACTACAGCAATCATACAGAAAATACTTATTTACAGACTTACAGACTTCACATGCTTATGGTCACTGAGGTCAGAGGGTCACAGCGATCATTACAATACATAAGCCAGAGGTCAACATGTTACCCTCACCGACTCAGTGTGCCGTCCGCCCGATCAGACTCGTCCTCCATCGAGGCCTTCACTGACAGCCTGTGAACGGACAGATCGGAGCTCTCCACCAGCACCTGTCTTGTCATTCTGGAATTGCAATTGCAATGCACACAAATGTAAAACTTTTTACAACATTATTTTTTTCCGATGTCCTTATCCAGACCGACTTGCGTTCAGTAGTTACGGGGACAGTCCCCCTGGAGCAACTCAGATTTAAGTGTCTTGCTCAGGGACACAATGATAGTAAGTGGGGTTTGAACCTGGGACTTTGTGTGTGTTGGCCACTAGGCTACGCCCGCCCTACGAATGTGCAGGAGTGTGCTCTCAAAAGGTTTTTAGACATGTGGAAAATGTTTTTTTTTTCCCACATGTAACGATGAAACAAGTATTTAAAATGATCTCAGAATTATTGGGGGAAATGCAGTAAGCAGTCATGTAAAAATAAATATATAAATAAATTTAAAAAAAATTTTACGCTTTCACCAAAGTAAGCACAGTTGTGTCATCTGTACCATATAATTTCCAGGTATATTTGTTATGAGCCACTGGGGCAAGTGACTGCAAAAAGCAGCTTAATGGAGCTTGAGTGTTCATTATACCAGATTGCTGTGATGAGAAATTACAACTACTGGTCAAAGTTCACAAAATATAAGCCTGGTTCTTTTTTTTTTTTTTCTTTTTTTGAGAAGTCACCGTTGCCATGGAGATAACCTTGGCATCCATGGCAACATTTTTATCGTAGCGCTGATTTTCTACTGCACAGTTCCAAGTGGTGAGAATGAAGAGAGCGAAACAGAAATCACACAGACACGCACCTCCCACACGCCATGCGGGGCTTCTTTCGCCACACTTGGTTCTACCCTTTACTCAAGGTTCTCATCGGTCCAAAACATAGACCGTATGCACACAGAAATTCACACTTCATTCAGTTAGTTCGTCTAAACACACACAATTAAATGCTCTGTGAATCAGAAAGCACGAGCTTACTTTGCAAGGAGATCACATGAAGCATGCTTTCTGTTGCTTTGCAATTTTTCTTTACATGGCCACGATAGTGATTTTGACCAGCTTTTGCAGCCTTACCTGCTTGTCTTGCCCAGATGGTTTGATCTTGTTCACCTGGAAATTCAAATTCGGTTGAAAGCCTGTTTGCACTATGCCTTGCTTTCCATCATATTTTGGAGAACTGACATGTCCATGTGCAGGCGAGGACGAGATTGTTGAAGATGCAACAAAAGGAATAAAAAAAAAACAAAAAAAAAAAGTCTTTGTCCCCACACAACTTAGTTTGGTCTGTAGTGGCTGCCAAGCTGTTCAAAAGCCGCAGTTACTTCCTCGCGAGTCAGAATTTCAAAGAGCTGTATTTTCCCATCACCAGGTGCTAATGTACTGGTGCAAAATGTTGGAGACCAAAGGGTACGGAGAACCTCCACGTCTGGTCCTGCTCAGAAACCCGAGGATCATCTGGAGAGATGGATTCAGCCAGGTCAGCTGGAGCTCTTTAGACAGCCTCCCGGCTTTTGTGTTCCTGGGCTCATCCTTATTCAGAAGGGTCCTTGTGCCTTTGAAGTGGCGCTGTTGTGAAGCGCCACGCTGCCATGTTTCCCCATGCACAGCTTCAGCCCGCACGGCTCTTCCCTCCCTGCAGTGGGAAAGTTTACCACCGTTCTGCACCGTCACAGACTCCCAGATGGCCCAGAACCCGTTATTATTTCAGGCACCGGGCGATTCATGTTCTGATCGAGAGAGGTTGTCTTTGGGGATTTGGGGGGCGGGGGGGCTCCTCCAGCCCAGTCTCTCAGTACTGATGAACACTTACAGCCTCTTGTCATCAGGACTCTTTGTCATTCAGGTCTGGAGGCAGCAAGGAGGTTGCGTTTTCTTGTGGAGGGGACAACGAGAGTCTCACCCCCCCCTTTGTCTACCTATATTACCTGAATCAGGCACAAGGGACCTGTACTCAAATATAGAATGAAAATGATAAATGAAAGACAAGGGCATCTGCTGAAGGCTCCGAACGCTGACGTGACCAGTATAGATCACTAGAAAATGTTAACATCAATAATAGCAACAAGCCCAGAGTCACAAGTATCATCTCTGAATGGCCTTCATCATCTGGAATATTTCTGTGCAGTCAGTGTGTTCATGTGTTTCTAAGCCCCAATGTGGCATCGATGTTTGGATGGCACACAAATAGGTGAAACTGTGGATAAATACGCTCAAATTAATGTTTGACGTACAAAGCAGAAGTTAGTTTTTCCCTATGTTAAGTAAGATACCCAAAAACCACTCTGCTTATGACCGTTTACTGTCATAATACGGTAAATGCACTGACATATCGCAGGGTAACAAATAACACAAAGCCTACATATTGGTTTGCAATACTACTAAGAACAGCTTTATTGTCTTCAGTGGTAACTTTACATTACAGACATTTTTGCATGGCAAGGGCTGTTTTGGTAGCACTGGTTTATGTCCATAGTTAACACGCTGCAGGACGTCCTGCCTCTTCCAGTTCTCCCCGAACAAACATTTGACTTCAGAGTACAGAAGTGATGACATGATTTTTCTTTCCCCATTTTTCCTCCTCAAACCTGTACTCTAAATAGTACAGCCTAGATGGCTTACTGCCGTTTAAAGCTTTGTCAGCATCCACAGAGTGCTTCATTTTCAATAAAAAAAAAAAAAAAAAAGATTGTTCATGCATAGTTTTCATTAGGATTACCCCTTTTTTCTGTAAAAAAAAAAAAAAAAAAAAAAAAAAAAAAGCACTGATTATACACATACATAAGACCTACTAAAATGAGATCGCAAATATGGAATGTTTTAAAGCTGCTGCCTGCAAAGGATCGTGGAGTTCCTTTTTTTTTTTTTGCAAAATTCTATATTTTATATATATATATATAAAAAAGACATGGGAAAATAAGCATCTGATTCAACAATATGGTTTGAAAGTAGATACTGCATAGGAGCAACAAAGCCAGTCCTTCTGTCTCACACTCTCTTCTCATGTCTGGGATGTACATCTTAAAACCAACACACATTGCTCCACACAATTCTACTACGCAGATAAAAAAAAAATAATAATAATACAATGCAGAATTTGACATGGCTTGGGTTCATATGCAGATATGTCATCTTGCTAAATAAAATACCCTTTTTAATGTTAACATCCACTGGTTAAACTGCTTTCTGTAGGAGGAAAAAAAAAGTTCAGATCTGACCACCCTCTGTAAACTTCTCCCACCCCTGACCACTTGACCAAGGTGTCAGAAACACCTTGCCGAACCCTAAATATGATTTATTTTTAACAAAAACGTTGGCATGTTCTTGGTTTTGTTATAATGATGTTAATTCTTGTAACCTAAAGCCTTTTAACCAGCAAACGGCTTATGGATGAGATTGATGTCTCAGGCACTTTACGCCCTCTTCATGCCCCGCCCCATAAGGCAGGCGAACACAGTCATCACCATCTTGGGCTTGACCTCCACCAGGTCATCAGGCAGGGCATAAACGCGAGCGCCAATCTTCCTGGCCATGGACACAGCATACCTACAGCAAGGAGGTCAAGATGGTCATTTCCATTTCATGTCATTTCCTTCACATGGCCTTGATTATGCAACATCACCTAATGCCATGGCATATTTTCTCAGGATATATAACATACTATAAAATTGTGGACTGCTTTTAAAAAGACCTCCTAGGTCTCCTACGAGTTATGGATAACTAAAATCGTAATAAGAACCAATTATGGAATCACTGTTGAGGAGCATGTCTGTCTCAATTAAAAGTTATTACTTCCTCTGTGTTCATGAGCAAATACTGGCAGAATATAGACCTGCTATAGACCATTTACAGAAAGAAGAACGTACTTGGCATTATCCAGCTTGTCGGCCTCTGACAGACTGCCCCTCTTCACCAGTTCATAGTTGACACTTGCGGGCTGAATGGCATCAATCAGGTCCAGCACAGGCAAACTGGAGCTGATCTCTTTATCCTGTAACAAAATGTTTTGGATTTAGTTTCAGAAGGTACATAATTGCACCAAAGATAAAAAAAAAAAAAAAAAAACAAGTCAGACCTTGAAGTTTGATATTTTGGAAGATTTTCCAGCTGCTGCCAATGTCTTGTTGACCCAGTTGACAATGATTTCATCATTGGCCTTTTCTCCAGAACCCAGATCCTCTAGAACATTCAGAGTGTATCTGAAGATTGACAAATAAATGCACCTTTCATTCTTCAGACCATAAGAAGACATGCAAAAAATTTAAATGTGAACGACTCTGAACCACCAGAGAATCCAAACAGTCACCTCCTCATTAGCTGCCACACCAGTGCCAGTGTGAGCGTGGGGTTCCCGTCATTGAGGTCCTGCCCTCCAATGCCCACCAGTGAAAATTTGGCAGTTGTTTTTCCAAGCTCCACAGCATAGTTACAGTTCTCCAACTGCATGATCACACAATGCTATTTATCATGTATAAACAATTTTCCACTATGCCACTAACGTTCCTTTAATGTCATCAGTGTTGTTCATTTTGAATCTTCATGCCCACCTTTTTCATGTTGGCACCAATCTTGGGGTAGGGTGGTTGGTTGACCTTGTTGTTCCAGTCGACAGGAACCTTGATCCTCTCATACAACTGCAGGATCACAAGTGCATCATGAAGGTCACTGTGGATGACAGAGTAACATATCTTGGGCTAAAACAATCTGGCAACTTTCAACAGTTATTTTGGTGTCATCTACTGATATTCTTTTATTTTTGTCTACACCTTGTATTTTTACATTGTAGAACAAAACTGAAAACATGGGACTATGAAATATGTAACTTTATGTAATAAATAGGGCTGTTACAAAATATTGATACAGCAATATATCAGGATATTTTAAATGGTGATAATGTATCGATACAGGGTCTTCAAATATCAATATATTGTATACAAATTTAGTCTAAAACTTTGCTTTTATGCTGTTTTGGTTGAATTATTAATGTAATGTGATCCACACAGATCCTACACAACATCTTGTATATCAGCTCTGTTTTTCATTTTCAGTGAACTATAGAATATCACAATATCTACAGTATCACAATATATCATTATATAATCGGATCATATTGTGAGATCCTTGCCAATACACAGCCCTAGTAATAAACAACAAATAATAGCAAACAAGGCAAAAGTTTAACATTCATTTAAGGCATTTATGAGCTAAATCATTCGAGTCTTTCTAAATCAAGGAGCTTTTTCTGTGATTGCAACATTTCACTCTTTTCTACCACCTTAAGTTGGACAATGGGGATGGTTTCCAACAGTCAGTATGCTGAATACTTTCTTATCATTCGTTAGCATGAGCATCTCATGAGCATCTCATGAAGTGGCTTTTGATGAAGACAACAGTGAACACAGCAGCCATGAAGGTAAAAAGAGGCGTTTGATGAACAAAGATTCATCAAACATACTTGACCATCTCCTGATAAAAAAAAACATATGTAGCATTTTTGTGTGTTGGATGCTTCAAAATGTCTCAATCTTAATTTCAATAACCACCACAGAGCAGGTGCATCCAAACTTTCGATTGGTAGTATACGTTAATACTGATAAGCAGATAGTAGATGTACCCATATAGGTGGTTGACATGGGGATTGACGCCCAGTGAGTTCATCCAGTTCCGGAAGGTTCTCTCTTCCCTGGTCTCACCTGCAAAGAAATAAATATCAAATGTCTTATTTCTCCCACAAAGACCTTATCAGAACAAAATTGAATGTACATGACTCTTTGCAGCCTTAAAGAAAAAATGCATTCTTTAAATTTAACCACCAGAGGGAGACAATACCCAGTAATTTTAGATCTCTTTGGCGTCTGATATTCAGAAACCCTCATCATAATGAACATGCTGGTGGTTTGGTGCTATAATCTTGTATTCACACTCCATTTCCAGCACTCACCCTCCAACATGCCCCAGTCGATATCCTGGTTCTCTGGTTTGGTCAGTGATGGGTACTTGTTGAACAGGTTTGCAACAAAGGCCAAGTTTAATTTGGGGTTGCCCGCGACAACGTCAGCTGAGGTGACAAACTGCCGACATCCAAGCCTGTCAGCCTGTACAAGCATACACTCTGCTCTCTTCAAGTCATCTTTCTCCTAAAAAAAAAAAAAAAAAAAAAATCATTTTCCTGAATCAAAACTAGCTCAAGTTTATTTATTTTTCCATGACTGTAGCTCAATGGGAAGGAAAAGGCTATGATATTTCAATGGAAATATCATAGGGGTAGATGCAGGCTCTAGGTGGGGTTTGTCTTGTTTTCAGACTTGCGTGTTGGCATATGGAATATTCTCTTATGGCACGTTCACTGATGTGGGAAAAAGAGTCTGACAGAGATGTACCTTGTTAATGGCAGTCATGTCTAACATTTAATATGGTTTCATGCTGCTGTCTCCGAAGCAATTTTGAAACTGGAGAACCGCTGCCTCCTGTCACCAAAGCAATATTATGCTCTACAGTTCCATGTACAACAATGCCGGTTAGACATATACGAACAAGACTTGTGCTTGTGTTGACAGAGGGCACTGCCCCAGACTGAAACCCACTGCATGACGGAAGCGCAGTCTGCTGTTTTTAAAAAAAGGCTCTTTTCTTTGGGGCTGCAGTCAGTGGCACCAGCCAAGGTTAAATACACTCACGTGGCGCAGTCCTGCTTTGAGTCACTGCATTTTTCCTACATAAAATCACCCCACCGCAGATGAACAAAATTCTCAACAGTGGTCTGCTATCAGATTTTCACAAAGAAACGCAGTGGAAAATGTCACGGTTCAAGCTTGAGGCAGCTCTACTCACGTTGAAGCCAGACATGTCGATGTCGATGCGCTGCTCATTCTCTTTGATGCCTTTGGGTGAAATCTGGTTCAAGAGGTGGAAGTACGCCCTGGAGTCCTGCGAAGCAAAGAGGAAATGTCAGTAAACTCCAGCCACCAAAAATGTCGCTCAATTCACAAAGGCGGCACTGTAGCCATCACAAGTCACAGAAATAGAAACGGGAAGGCATGCAAGGTGAAAGGAAATAAATATTATATTGTATTACATTTTATTTAAGAACAGTACTGGGCTCATGAATTGCATGCCAGAGGGACAAAATGAGGTCAGTGGTTTGTAAAGAAAGTACCTTTACTGAGTTAGAGAAGTCTGAGAGCTAAAGCAGAGAGACAGAGAAAAAGAGTAAGTAGACAACAGATCGGTTTCTCAGAACCATTTATGGACCCCTTCCCCGATTATCTAACTAATTCACACAGGAGGTTTATACTTATTATCGCATTATTATTCAGCAGATGGATATTGTATGAAAAGCCATTAAAACAAAACCTGAATTATCAAAATATGCAGATTAGCCAATGACATTTTTTCATATTATTATCCATTGCTTAAAAAAAAAAAGCATTGATTCTAAGTAATCTAATATTTTATTTTGTTATTTTTGATATTGTAATGAATCACAATAAATCACATCTATGCTAAATTTATTTGTATTAAATATTTAAATGGAAAGGTGTCATATGCAACTGGGATTTGGGATACTCGTCTTCATCATCTGACAGATTTACGTCACTACAACCACTTCCATTAAAGATTCAGCTTGCTGTGCCATTAGCCAATTGAGAAGGGGGAAAGAGCACTATAAATATCCAGAGTCGATATGAAGGAGCACACAGCGATTGAGCAAGGGAGATGATGGAAGGGAAAAAAAAGCAGGAAAGAAAGCAGTAAGGACACCACTGATGGCCTACAGTACAAACCTACAGTCTTAATAGTAACTCAGGTTTCCTACAGTTACAGGAAGTATTGATTGAAAATGACTGGTTACAACAAATGATGGATTGTAACCAGATGAACGAGGTGTCATGTTAAAATTTAAAAAGCATCTCACCTTAATGTCAGAGCTGAAGTTGTTGATCTTCCCCCAGCCGGCATTGTGCAGGTGGAAGTTGGCCCAGCGCAGCAGAAGCTCCTCTGGTGACAGTTTCATCAGGTCTTCCAGGGTCTCTCCTTCTCGCAGCAGAGCAGCCAGAGCTGGGCACAACGTGCAGGCGTATTAATGGGTGGCATAGCCTGGTTTGTCGATGTTGCACGTGTGCACTTGTCAGTATGTAACAGTATGTTTAAATGGTTCCCGGAAAAACGTTGTTTCATTTCACATTGGTCACTGCAGTGGCCAGATTTGGGGTCCCCAGCAATGCTAGTTCATGTTAATGTGCTGCACCCCTGGCCTGCTGAGGGTATGTCAGGCTATAAAAGGCTTGTTACTCAAGGAATAAGGTTTAATAAGGTTAAATAAGGTAGGGCCTCTTGAGGTACGCTTAATACATATATTAAAGCTAAAAATCCTGCATGTTGCACCTTCAACTGAATTTTTGCTGATGTCTTTCAATGCGCTGATTTTGCATGTACATCAAGTTTAATGAGAAACTGTGTTCATGCAAAGCTAAATACTTTTCTATGAGCGGAACAAACCAGTCGCACCAGTTAATTAACCTTCACTGCTGTGAATGGCACACGCTCTACACAACTGCGTGCACAGCCAGCAAACAGACAACAGCAGTTCTGTTAGCAAGAACCAGCTCATGTTCCTTTTGGCCGTATGCCTCTGCAAGCGATTTTCGTCAAACAATCCATTTATTGTGAAGGTCTTGCAATGCTCTCAATCTGGTAAATATTGCACTCAATGTTTTATAATAATCTTTGACACACAGTTTTTCCATAGCTAAGTTACATTTCTATATTATGGAGACTTCCCACATTGCAAATCACGTTATACTGTTTCACCTTTTATTGTAAGGTTGAGTCTATTCCTGTTGTAACCAGTGAACCAGTTAGTGTTGTAAAATAAATAAATAAATAACTAAATAAAACTGTCCTACTGTTGTTCTCAGACAGCGATGGCACGTAAAAATTGCATAATACATAAATTTGTGCGGGCCCATTCCAGACTCTAACCAGCCTGTGTGCACATGCCATTCACATTCCACGGCAGACAGGCATGAACTGGTGCAGAACAAGAGTATGTCTGGATCTACTCCTTTTACGTGACCTCTGAAGTACAGACATAATGCAGGTTACTAACAGTGACCATTCTGTGTCATACTGGCCTGGCACTGAATGGCACTTCATGCTAATGCAAATTACTTGTCAACACACATCAGTAAATAGCATTAAAATACATTAGTAAGAGGAAAAAACATGCCTGATGTTACTGGCTTAAACCAAAATGGTTTTATTTAAGACAGTTATAAACTGTACAATGTGAATTGCTGATTAGATTCTGGTCCCATTATTGGCTATGACCCATGTCTACTAGAAACCTATAGAAATTTAAATATGATAATGTGAATCATGCAAGTCAATTTTTTTTGCCATTTAATGGAATTTTCAACCTTCATGCAAAATCAGGTCATGTGGCCTGACAAGTATGGGTCTAGTGGGCAAAAAAAAAAAAAAAAAAAAACCCTCACTTATGAACCAAAGGACCATGAAGGTTTAAACCTTACTTACTCCCACTGTGCACATGAGACAGACATTATCTAGGACATTATCTAGGATGTGGTCCATAGAACCTGACATATGAAAGGACCACCACGTTAAGGAGGCAACAGCAGTGCGAGTTTTGCGATATACCTTCATTCCTGCTGAGCTCGATGTCGGCAAACAGGCCGATCTTAATGATCTGCCACAACAGACCCAGCACCAAGTGGGGCTTCCCTTCCCGCAGGTCCAGAGCTCCGATGTTGACGACGTGGCACCCAATGGCGGAGGCAGAGTTCAGAGCCAGGTTCAGATTCTCCTGTAAGCGACAGATACACACACGTACACTGTTCAGCTCTTGAACAATGCAAACCATGTTTACCCTGGCAGAGTGGAAATTCTTTTTTTCCAAGTGGAAAACAGACCTGTATTGTAAATGGCGTGAGCTTCTTCTTGTTTATTGTTCGCTCGTCTATGGTGTCAGGCACGGACAGGTTGATCATTTTACTGGAGGGGGGGGCAAACAGAGCAGCGGCAAACACCATTTATCCAGAGGATCCAGTACATAAAATAATCATAATAACTTCTACAGCGTCTATTTATGGCACAGCTAATTAAATCTCATGCCAGCAATTATGCACTCTATTAAATTATTCATGATGTGGAAAAAAAAAAAAAAAAAGGAACTTGCTTATAATAATGACAGCAAATACAACAATGCATTTTCTGAGTGATTAATAAGCGACTCAGTGAGGATCTTTACCACAACACGATGCCGTCTCCCACCGCCTTAAACAGCGCGTTTGTGCTGGGGTTAATAGGGACCACATGTTTGCAGTCTCGGTCCTTCTCCAGTGCTGTGTTGATCCAGTTGGCGAAGGCAAACCTTTCCTCCTCTGGGGAGCCAAAAAAAAAAAAACACACAACACACAGTGTTGAGAACAAACCGATATGTTTAACGGTCAGATGCACAGTTGCTCTGGAATGTGGACCTGCAACGACCCTCCTGTGACCCGTGTGGGTGAAGAGTAGCTGCTGCGTCAGATGTGAGACACAGTTAGTTCATTAGCCTAATACCTATTTACCCTACCGCTTCAGCAAGAAAAAAATAATGTTTCCATTACAGGTTTGAACAAAATTGCTAAATGACAGTGATGATATGCAATAATTTATTCAAGAATCTGCCTGATTATTTTGGCAGGTTAAATGCAGCAAGAACTTTTTTTTTTTGTTAAGCAAAGAGCTTTGGAAGTTATTATGGAAAGGCGGGGAACCTTATTTTTGGGAGTGTCTGCATACAAGGCATTTCTAGAAGCTATATTTTAAGGTGAGTTGTTACCCTTTGTTTTGTTTCCAACCCTTTGCACACACTTTTCTCCTCTGCATCAGCCCATGTTATTACTGGCAGTGTGTCCTGAGCATGAGGCGCTTGCTGCAGGCATCTCACCTGAGAAGGAGTGCTGAGTACCCTCGCTGGACAGCTCCGAGGTCCCGCCGATGGCCAGGATGCCCTCCTTCCTGTTGATGGCTTTCCTGAAGCTCTTGGCAATGTCACTGCTCTTCAGGTCCTGGAAGATCTGCAGATGCGTGTGAGAGAAAGTGAGAGTGTGTTTTGTAGGGTTATGGCTTGTTTTGCATCACTGTGCATCACCCAGACATCAAGATGCATTTCATTCTAACACACATTGGAAAGACAATCCCATTCGTGTGGGACAATATAAAATGAGAGAAAACTGTGTTTAGTGTGATGTGTTCAGGCTCAGAATAGTTACTAACTGACTACCCTTAACCACTTAATCCTGCAGCTGCCAGAGCCCATTCCAGTACGCTGGCTGGAGGGTGGGGCGCACACACACACACACACACACCATTCATTCACTCACACACTATGGTCAATCCAGAGTCGCCAATGCACCTAACGTTCATGCCTTTGGACGTTGGGAGGAAACCGGAGAACCCGGGAGAAACACAGGGAGAGCATGCAGACGCCACACAACCTCAGAGATAAATGAGAAATTAAGCTTATTTTTTGCCTCCACCTTTGTACTTAAATGAACCGCTGCCTGAGAGGCAGGAAACAACACAGACTCTGATTGTTCCCCATCTCTGGCTCAGAGTGACAGGCTTCCTGCCCCCTCCACCGGGGCAGGACGGACAGACCCGCAGCCTGCAGCACAGATGCGAATACTTCCATCAGACACCGCCTGGTGTTTCGTTCTGCTCCTGCCCATTTATCACTCGCACACACACTCTGACAAGAATGGACAGCAGCAGGACACCATGTGTGTGTGTGTGTGTGTGTGAGAGAGACATGTCACACAATCATGCCTGTACCATAAAGAGCGGGAGGGGGGCAGTGAGTAAGCAACAGAATGGCGAGAGCGTGTACACAGACACACACACACACTGGTGTAATTGCAGGTGTGAGTGTGTATCTGCTAGAAACACTGAGACGGAGGGCGTGTGCGTGAGACAAAAAGGCGTGTGTTGTGCGTGACGTCTCGCTGAGTTGAGCAGT
Source organism: Denticeps clupeoides (assembly GCF_900700375.1). NCBI lineage: Eukaryota > Metazoa > Chordata > Actinopteri > Clupeiformes > Denticipitidae > Denticeps > Denticeps clupeoides. The sequence continues at coordinate 5,801,702 of NC_041724.1, forward strand.
GGGGAATGTCGAGCTCAGCTGGCAGTCAGGCGCTCTGTTTATTTGCTGACCGAACACACAGGGGGTGAATCACAAACACCCCTGCTCTGCATTTTCTACGGTCTTCTGGACGTGGTCAAGCTCTAATTAATACAGAGCATTCATTCGAAACATATTTAATTCAGAATACTTTTTTTTTTTTTTTAATTCAGACTGAAACAGTAAAAATGTAAGAAGGCAGCACCTTTCAGAGGAATTTCAGATGAAAAAAATAATACAGATTACTTTTACATAATTATATTCAATATGTCAATATGGCAGATGTCTGAGAAGATCCAAATGGGCACGCAACTCAGTCTCCTCCTATAATTAATTTAATAGTGCTTGTAACTCATTGCACACCTCATGATCACATGGGCGTGTTCAGGTCTCACAGACAAAGAGAAACGCAGCGTGCAAAGGTGACTTGTAGTTGGGACAACTTACGGAGACAAACTCTTCGAAGCTGATCTTGTTGTCCTTGTCGCGGTCGCCCTCATCCATCAGCTTCTGGATAATCTCGCGCACCTTGTATCCAGGCAGGGGGAGGTTGGCCTCCTTGAAGAGTTCGTGGAGCTCGTGGTCACAGATAAAGCCATTGCTGTTAAGATCTGCGGAGGGAACAATGAACCGTGAAGGCAGGAACGATCTGAACCTCCGTTCCGTTTCCATCACATGGAGAATGAACCACAAACAAAAGCATGAAAAATACCAGTAAAAAAAAAAAAAAAAAAAAAAAAACACAGACATTTTCTTGTCTTGTCTTCAGAGCTACAGAAGGCCTGACTCAAACCGAAAGACCACAGGGTCCAGAAACGCTTTGATTCTACAGAGGGGAACCAACAGATTCCACCACACTCTTAAAAAAAAAAAAAAAAAAAAAAAAATCCAGATGTTCTTGCAGAACAAGACAGATGGAAACGAGGTTACACCCATAAGTGTGTAGACTCCCAAGATGAAGGAAAGTCTGTCCTGATACCCACTAGCTATAACAAAATAAATGTGGAGCAAGGCACAGCAAAGCTGCACACACTTTTGGATGCAGCTCAAACTGTGTTCTGGAGGGAGTTAAACAGGAAGTTGGGACTCTTTGCTTTTTAAGACCCCCGTGCATGGCATGAAGTGTAATTGTAACAGATTTACAGCGTCATATCCACCTGCACAGTTAGTTATATGCTATGTTTATTACGACTGATACAGAATATCGAATGATAAGAATATAACTGATGATCAATCAAAATACAGATTTATCCAATGAGATATCTGAATAAAATTATTTTTGGTTACACAAATGTTACTATTATCATAATATATTAAAATGGTGAATATTAAGATTCACCACTAATGCATTCATCACACGGATTACCATTCTAAAAGTAAACATCCTGAAGAGACTACAACAGTATGCTGAATTTGCTGCAGATTCATAAAAGTGGTTCAAATGTAGGTTTGAATGCCGAAATGTCAACCCAATGCAATTCAACATGAAATAAGATCATTTAGAATGTTTAAATGCGATTATGTGGTACTGGAGAAAGGATGCTCTCTAGGAATTGATGACATAATTAACCCCAGCTTCCGCAGAGGAAATCAGATCATATGCAAATAAATCTAAATATAATTTCTAGTTTGGTTGTTAAATTAGCTACAATGAATGGTGCAGCTCTTCTACACTCTCTCTCACGCACACAAGTTCCCAAGAAACCACCATGCCAGGTCAATTTATCCATACATGATGCTACGAAAGAAAGAAGGTGAAGTGATTGTCACATGTGATTACACAGCAGCACAGCACACGGTGCACACAGTGAAATTTGTCCTCTGCATTTAACCCATCACCCTGAGTGAGCAGTGGGCAGCCATGTCAGGCGCCCGGGGAGCAGTGTGTGGGGACGGTGCTTTGCTCAGTGGCACCTTGGCAGATCGGGATTCGAACCGGCAACCTTGTGATTACGGGGCCGCTTCCTAGGCCACCGCCCCAAGGCTGAGGCCAGAGGTTGACCCTAAATGATTCCCATTGGAGGAGAAGACGGACACTCACCCACTCTGTTGAAAGCTTCGCGCAGCTCCTCTAGCTCGTCTCTGGAAATCTTTCCTGCCATTGCCCTGGAGTAAACCGCCACCTTTCAGTCCCACAACGTCCCTGGTTCTGTGGAGAAGGGAAGACGGAGAGCAGGCCACATAAAGACACCATTCACCACCGCAACAGTGCCGTCAAACCTCCCTCCCTCCCCGCCTGTTAAAGAGCTCCTTTAGTGGCCAGACGAGCATCGATTACCTGCCAGACTTCTCGTCCTTTACAGTAACGTACATTTGCATCGCAGGCAAACTACCTTCGGCCATGCAAAGGCAGAAAGGAGTGTCTGAAGGGTGTAAGACATCTTATTGGAATTTGCTGAGCAACAGAGGAGCTTTTAGGTACGATCACAGAAACTGGCTTATAAAATAGCAGACAAAAGCCCTAACGCCTGGCTTATAACAATGAAATTGTTGCAATAGTCATGGTCCTTAGAAATAAATACAAATAAACTACAGCTAGGTAACAGTAGCTGGTGACAACATTAATTATATTGGCAACAGAGAGCTAAAAATAAAAAAAATTAATAGTCAATGAAGAAATATCTAAGGAAAGTTACAAAATCGCAGAAATGGCCGAACTAAATGAAACTATATTAGTGTAATTTAACAGGGTTCGGATTCGTGTCGGGGTTTCGTTAAAGAGCGGCGGCAGTGTTGATCTCCCATCCACGCGAGATCCGGCGCGAGGAGACCCAGTCTGTCAGCTGCTCTTTGTTTGAATCGTGCGAGTCTATTGACACACTAAACCGCAGCGGCCTTTGCACCGACTAAACAAAAAAAAAAAAAAAAAAAAAGACCCTCAGAAGGAGAGGAGAATTACAATAAGGACGGTGCAGAGAGGAGACACGAAACAAACAGCAGAGCAAAATTATCCTACCGAGGACTTCCTGTTAACCCCTGCCCATCCCTCTACATCCCGAACCTTTTCATAGGAGGCAGACAGAGACCGAGAGAGAGAGAGAGACCTGGGTGGACTCAATTTTCACCAAAAGACAAAGCCTTCCACCCAGGAAAGGGGGGACAAAGAGTTGGTGAAAAGGCGAGACACAAGGAGGTCTGGAACAAAACACCCGTATAATCCAGACAGCAGGCATTCCATCTTTCTTGTCCTCTCTCTGACTCGGACTCTGCTTTTGATCTCATCACTCAAATATTCCATGAGCCAACGTCCCAAAAAAAAAAAAAAAAACCCACATGTGGACGCAGGAAGTAAAAAAAAAAAAAAAGTAAATTGAACTGAGGCACAGAAAACAGGGGCAGCTTCACCTCCAGGCATATTCTTCACTGTGGTGGAGAACTAGCCAATCAGAGCAGACAACGAAGAAAATCCTCAGACTCACACACGTTTCAGAGAGAACAGGTTCTGTGAAGAAAGACAGCGCTTAAGCCGAACGAAATGTTAATTAAATAGTAAGCACGAAATGCCAGTCGCTTTATGGTGGCGTGATTAATTATAATCTGATGACACATCAGCCCTCCCTGCCCTGAGGTGATCATCATTAAATAGACAACGGGGTTGCCAGGTTCAACAGAAGAAATAAAAAAATGCAATCAATAAGCACAGAGCTTCCTCGTGTTAAAAGGTTTCCCCTCTCGGCTGCAACGCCAGCGAACCTCAACATCACGAGAAACTCAGAATGGAAATGAACAAGCACGCTGTAGCCCGAGGACCGATTAAAAAACGGGAAAGTGATCAGAGCAAGAGGTCAGACCTGCGCAAAGCGTGGCACCCCGGCGGCAGGAGCAGCGGCAGCTCGGCGCTCCACGCCCTTGGCGGCAGATCTGGACAGCCAGCATTCCTGCCGGCGGAGCGCCGCACTTCCTGCCCTCCCGAAGGGACCTGCCTCCGCGGGACGAGCGAGGGGGACTCTTCGCCGCTCCCCTAGCCGGAGTAGGGGTTTAGTCCCCAAGTGAGGCCCATACTTCAGAGAACAGCGTCCTTATACACACAGTAAAGCGTAGGTCAGTAGAAGGGCAACGTTTTCATTGCAAAATATCCCCCCCTCCAATCCGACTTGGGGGGGCGGAAGACCGATCAGAAAGAGGGGCCATTCCGACGGAGACACTTTTTTTTTTTTTTTTAGCGATTTTCAAATTCCTGAGGCTCAGGTTACAACACTAAACAGAAGATCACCTGTTGGACAAGTCATGTCTTGAATATCAGGAACAAAAAGATGAGACCTGCCTTACTGCGTAGACATTTTTTTTCGTTTAAATCTATTGTAAAACACATTTACATTTACAGCAATTATCACTCGCTCTTATAATCAGTAGTTACAGGGACAGTCCCCCCCTGGAGACACTCGGGGTTAAGGGTCTTGCTCAGGGACATGATGGTACCAAGTGGGGTTTGAACCTGGAACTCTGTGTGACTTGTGTAAGGAATTTCTCCCATGACATTCTGAACATTTTCCTCATTAGAAAAACTATTTTTCGAGCGTGAAAATATTAAAAATGCATCAACGTGTTTCAGACGTCGACAAATCAGGGTGCTCGGGACACTCACGTGTCTTATTCAGAACGAATGATCTAAATGGACATATGTTTCCTGATGCCAACTGCAGCGCGCAGGGGACAACAGGTGACGCCGCAGGACAAAGGACCAAAGGCCACAAGGGAACGACCCCAAAACCAAATGGCCAAGCAGGTGTTAACGCCTACCCCCCCCGCCCACCCAAACCACCTCCAGCCCTCTTCCGTAAGTCATCCTGCAGGGCAGTAGACTGGTTTCCTGTGAATTTATCGGTCCGACAACCACAAAAAAACAACCTACGGTGCTTCCAAACGCTACGTTTTTTTCTACACACACCATAACATTAGCACCACTTGCTTGATATTGAGCAGCTCCCAGTTTTTCAGCCGCCATCCATCCAGTCATGGATTCCCCCGAACCTCTGAAGGTAGCAGCTGTGGCATCTGGTACCAAGCGGCCGGTGGCAGGGCCTTTCAAGTTGCGGGGCGCTTTTTCCAGCACATCCCACAGATAATGTGGGACCATTTCCATGAGGTAGGGAGTGGGGGACACGAAGGCTTCCCTGCAGAAAGCCCCGGCCAAGGCATCACACGGCCTCCGCCGGCTTCCCCAAATGCATCCTGGTAGCAAAGTACACTTGCGGCACGGTAACAAGATAATCAACGTTTTTCAGTTCACACGTCATAGCTGATCGGTGTATGCAAAAAAAAAAAAAAAAAAAAGCAAAACAAGGATACAAATATATTACAGGAGATGCCCACACGTACGTATAAAACAGCAAACCAACACGGTCACGGAAGATTAGATAAGCATCCAAAAAGAGTGTTGGGGGGGGCGCGGCGACGCTCTTGTGGTGACAAGCCCTTGTTTGCCAATGAAGGACGACTCGCGCCACATGAAAAGACCCTCAGATTACAGACTTCACAAACTTGTGCAGTGCCATTACCGCCTTGTGATAAGTTCCATTGGGCCCCAGAGACGGGGCCGTAAAGACTCCATGCCCGAGAGGAAGTGAACTCATTCCTACAGTTCAGCCACACAACGCCCCCTTTTCCAGAAAACGCACTTTAGGGCACCTTCCTCCTCCTCCTTCTTCTGCTGCTTAGGATGATCTCAGCCCGATCCACCTCCCAATCATTCACTAAAAGCCCATTCAGGAGGTTTTACAGGGAAAGACCACGGCACATGGTTCACTTACACCGTAACTTTTTTTGAATACCTTGGTTCCGAATCTGGCCTTTGTCTGGGTCCTCCCGGTACAAAGAGCTACGTGATGCTGACCCAGGCACCAAAAAGAAGAAGATAAAAACACAGACAGGTTGAGAGATGCTGCCCTGAGGCAACCAAAAAAAAAAAAAAAAAAAAAAAACCCACACACCACAGGACTCTGTCCACCGCACAACAGTTGTCCATACAGGGACAAACCCAGTCGAAGCCTGTGCACATACGTTAAATTAAGGTCATAACATAAACATCAGAGAGACGCGGGTAACGTGAGACGCCGGCAAGCTGTTCCAGCACAAACAGGCCAACAATGGTTCCTCACATCTCTATACATTCTGGTGTCTGCATTTACAACCAGCTGCACAAACACGCAGCGGGCCTGGTTTCTGGATCTGCGAGGATAATAACTTTCACATCCGAAAGAGCGCTGGCTCATGGGCGCGGGGGGGGGGTGGGGGGGGGGGGGGGGGTGGTATACACGGTCCAGATTCATGCAGACTTCGGGATTTAGGATTCCTGCACCTGATGGTTTAAAAAAAAAAAAAAAAAAAAACTCATTCCTCAAACCTCGCCTACATCCACAAATTCTGGCATTAAACATGGTCGCCATGTTTCATACTGGCCAGGTGTGACAGGACTCGGAGAGTTTTTGTCCCTTCCTCCCACTGTTTGTGTTCAACATGTAACTCACCGTCAAATGGCTTTTTAATAAAAGGAAAATGTGGCTTAGGCATCTCTGGAAAAGCAGGGTCACGGGACCTAAATGTGTCCAATCAGGAAAGGGCGTGACACGCAAATTTCCTCAAACATTAAAGAGGTAAAAAAAAAAAAAAAAAATCTCGGTAACCGTCCGTACGGAATGCCGCAAACCGGGCTACACTCCAGCCCGGCACAACAATCGCTTCATCCCGGGTGACCAACAGCTCGTTTCCCAGCATCCTGAAGACTTGATCCGTAACGGAACAATGACACATTTACATCCGAGACGTCTGCCCGTCGGCCAGGAAACCAAAGAAGATAATGATGCTAGAGGACAGTGAAACGCCGGGTCTCGCGATGCGGGGAGGGCAACGCCAGGAACTCTTACTGGCTCTCGGACGCGGACACGAGAATCGCGGGGAAATGGGCTTCCTGCTAGACCGCTGCAGCTAGGAGTGAGGGAGGTAAGAGACGTCAACGTTGAAAAACCCATGTATATGCATTCTGCCTTCCTTTAGTCCTCTTTCATTATGAATGCAGCATTACAAGCTCCTCCCCCGACGTTACGTAGAAAACTCCGGACTCGTGGGTGAATGGATCAGCACCAATGTAAATAAAATAATCTCCTTCTTTTAGTTCATAAACAAAGAAGCATAAGTTAGCTTAAGATATATTTGCAGATATAACAAACAAAAAACACAAAATCACAATTGTAAGAAAGGCATTTGGGTGCAAAAATGAGCGAAGAGTCACAAGTTCAACGGTCTCAACATTTTTCACAGATTTTCCCTGTTAAATCAAGCTGAAGACGCTGCAGGGCAACATGCTGCTACACACACACACACACACACACAGAAGAGAGCAGTCAGACAGGAACCACACCCCTGGAAAGCAAGCTGACTGGAAGTGCTAAACATCAAGGGGCACGGTGCTGTCATAGCATGCGGTAAAACACACACACACACACACACACACACACACACACACACACACACACACACACACTCACACACACAGACAGCCAGCTGGGTTTTTTTTTTGCTATGACTCCAACGCCCATGTCCTGTCTGACAGTCAGAAACAGTCTGCAGTTTCCAAAGTAAAACGGCGACTCATTCCGAATCTGCCCGAGGAATTCGAGCAAGGTCCGGCCTCTTCCTCTTTCAAGAACCACGGTCGCGCCCCTTTTTCTCTGGAAAGCCCGCATGCTTCCACGGTGGATCTCAGAAACGCTGGAAACCAAAAGCAACGGAGCACTCCAGCAAGCAACACACACACACACACACACACACACACACCATTCCAACCGAGATCACAGGCTGAACGTGGATGTGCAGAATATAGTGTGGAAAAGTCCACACAAAAACACACACACACAATGGTTCAAAGACGGGGACACGTGGGTCCACATGACCACATCTCACGGAGGACGACAGGCGACGAGTCACCCTCGCCCCCTCCCGCGACGGGAAGCGTTTCTTCTGAATCCCACCCGGGACTTTTACGTCCACGGCGCCGCACCACGTCGCCGGGCGACACGTGTCGCGACACTTTTGTTTCTTTGTGGCGGGCCGAGGGCGCCGTCGTCCTCGCGAACTGTGCAGGAGGCTCCTCGGGCGGATGTTATGGGACGGAGGGGTGGGGGTAATAAGGGCCTTGCGTGGTTTTTTTTATTTTTTTCAAGTCTTTACGCCCCCTGTTACCCCAGACGCAGTCGCCGAGCGACGACAAGGTGAGCCAGCAGTCACCATGCCAAACTTCTTAAAAAAGCATAACAACAGCAACGAAAAAGGCTTTATACCCGAGATTCTTCACATTCAACGACACTTTTCGCATAAACTATGTAAACAGAGCACGTTTGCTAATTTTTTTTTTCGCCTTTTAACTGTTCGTTCTCACTTGGATTTGCTACTTGGAAATCAGCAGCAGCTCAGTGGGTGTCGGAATGTATTAGCATTAATTGCTATTATTCATACAATATTTCTGCACACACGGAAACCACAAAGCTGCCTTATTGGATAAAATATATATATTTTTTTTAAATAAAAGAATTCGGTGTAAAACTTACTTGTTCTCGGCCCCGCTGCGCGCAAGCTGTCCCCGTTGGTCCCACTCTGCGTCTTGCATCCTAAGTACGTCCTACGGAGCAGAGCCCCAGCGCGGAAGCCCCGCCCCCCGCACATTCCCGCAACGTCATTGGTCGACTGGCGGGTGCTACGTCAGAAGCTGACCTGGGGCTGGGCCGCGGATCAGTGAAACATCGTTCATACATTTACATTTACATTTACAGCATTTATCAGACACCCTTATCCAGAGCGACTTACAATCAGTGGTTACAGGGACAGTCCCCCACCCCCCCCTGGAGCAATTTAGGGTTAAGTGTCTTGCTCAGGGACACAATGGTAATACGTGGGATTTGAACCTGGGTCTTCTGGTTCATAGGCGAGTATGTTAACCACTACGCTACTACCACCCTATGTGTTCAGTATTGCAAGCATTTTTTAATTTTGTGCAGATAATTGCAAATTTCATAATGATCATTATTATTATAGGAAATGTGATGTTTGGCATTTGTATAATGGCATAATTGATCATTATATTGCACGTGTCTCTTCCATTATTAGCAAAATGAACACAATGAAATTCTTTTTTTTAGTGATTTACTCATATGTAGTTTATAAAATGTGACACCTTAATAAAGTGCATGACCATGCAGAACTATATTCACTGACAAATACCCTTGTTTAAATATGTATAAAAGGAGAAATGTGGTGTAAAAGTAATCTTCTGCTGCCATATCATCATGGATTTTGCTATCCTACATAGGCTCATTGTCTGAAACAGGCAACAATGTGAAATAAAACTCAGGGTGTGACTTCCAAGTCAGAGGTTTCAGGTGTTTTGATGACGGGCCCTATGACCTTAGAAGACTGAGCCTATTAGGAGAAGAGGTGGGGGGGGCACTATTGGTGTTTCAGTAGGTATCGGGCTGGAAAGGCACTGAAACCGGACAGAAGGATCACTAACTTTGGTCATACTGGTTTTGCTGGTTTGCACTGGTTCGACAAGCCTCGATTACTACTTTGGAGACCCCTGTACCTCGGGGTCCAGCTTCGTCTGTGCTCATGCAAAGCTCTTTCTTTTCTGTAGGTCTTCCATAAACCTCAACGCTCGTTTCACTAATGTGGGGGTAGTAAAACGTTACCCAGACGCGGTAGCCAGTTAGCGCATAGACCTAATTATGGGCTTGTGTTTCCTTTGCCAAGTCGGAGGAAATACCAAGGTGTGTAATGGCCATCAGATCAAACTGCTGCCCCGGAGGGCTGGACTTTCATAGCAAAAAGCCCATTTTCATGGTTTCTCATATCCTCCAATCAAGCTTGAGCGTCCATTTTTGTCAGAGTCAGAGGGCAGGTTGTAAATACTATATTAAGTTTTAATAAGAGACTTGTCTTCAGTATAAATTATGTATAAATTACGTAAACATCATTAGACAAGTTATGTCACCTTCATGGAATGTTGTTGGTATTGGAAACGACAATGCGTAGAGCAAAAAGCCATATTAAATAAAGGACAAAAACTTTCCCCCAATCACGTGTCAGTTTTATTCCTTCCCTGTGGGCACATATTTGTAACAGTCGCCTTGGCTTCATGGATTTAATTATGTGTTTTTATTTTTTAATTAGGAGTAAAAGAAGGGCGTGTCACAAAATGAAGAAACGTTCTATATTAAGGACAACCAGTTCACCCCCCACCCCCACAGAAACACAAAGCCTCTGTTCTGAAGAGGTTTCATTTGCAGGGGCTTATACACTGTATAGAGCCTCGAGGTTTTCTGGCTTTAGGTTAGAGCACAAGCTTCCAAGAAAAAAAATGGGGCGTGGCCACTCTGCTCAATATTTACCTACCATATAAGGGCAAAAGGTGATTGCAGTACACTTGTCCGTCACACACAGTCTGAAATGGGCTTGAGGGAACGTAAAAGGGGCTGAAATAAACGGCCCTGGGCTTCAGAATCAGATGAAGAAAAGTATAATCATAGATTGTTAACAGTTTCACAGCGGGCAGTAACGATTGGGGCATGAATGGCGCCGTGGCACAGATGACGGACAGAGCAGAAAAGCCTCTGCCTCCACGGCATGGCGCTTCTCTGCTAATATTGCAGCGACAGCATGCGGACAGGCATGAAAGAAAATATGAAAAGAGTAAAGAACAAAAAAATCCCGCAGTCTTCTGACGTGATGCTGCTTCTGAACTGAGAACTCAAGGTCTTCCCAGAGCGGTATGTAACGAAGGCAATCTTGAGGTCATTACGCTGAAGTGGAAATCTCTGCAGATTTAAACATAGCCAAAACATGCAGTGACACTGGGACACATTTTTGATTACAAACATACAAACCAACGTGATGGGTGGTAATAACTGAACTGGAATGCCAGATGATGGCAGGTTCGATCCCCACTCGTGTTCCTGAGCAAACACACTTAACTCTGAGTTGCTCAACCACTGCCTCCGATCAGGGATTTTGGGTTTAGCTTAAAATCATGTTGTCCAATCCAGACATAGATTTGGATCAAAAGTGCCTGCGGAAAGGAAAATATCGCGTAAGTATTTGAGGTTACAGAGAGCCTCGCTGGACCACGGCACGTGTTCTCCAACCCTTGTAACTCTGCTGAATACAGTATTCTCTCAAGTGAACAGAGTGGTTTTTAAGATGATGGTAGCGACGGAGAGTTGGTTTGACATCTGGTGACCGAGGTCATCATCCACCTGGAAGTCCGTCTAAGAACAACGCACTCCCGTTAGAATGGAAAATGCAGCGAAATCAAGCTTTGTCCACATCTTTCTTTACCAGCTACCGTCAAGTAGCATGCAGACTTTTTAAAATGACAAAATCATGCACATTAAGGACAATCAAAATGCAAGCCACTTTTATTTTGACACAGACAAAGCCACAGAAGCCTTGAAGTGGAATGACGTTCCTGACTCACGGCCTTCGGCGTAGCTCTTAATATCATTACAGCATGTTGTTTTTGCATTTCAGTGGGGACGCTGTTATCCCGGCTCGCGATTAAAACCAAAGAATGAGAGGAAGGGGGGGCTGAGGACGTTCCCCCCCCCCAACAAAGTGTTAACTTATGAGCTGATGGCAAATGATTTCTTTCAGTGTGCTACCAACATGTTTTTTTTCCAAGCATGAGATGAAAGAGAGGGTGTGAGGCAGTTTCTAAATTTAATACGTCCTTGCACCATCTGCACTGTGTGAAAGGCTTCATATGGAATTTGCTATGCGTGGGTTGTAGCCCTCACATGACATGTTTTCTCCGTCTGCACAAAATTCAGTCTTTACATGCAGCCACTATTTATCCAACACATCCAGACCCTCTTGGATTCTTGCCCCCACATGTTCAAGGCCTTATCATGAAGCAGCCACAGAACTCTCTTTCTGGCATTCTTGAACTTCGTCCGTTCTTGTCAGCAATGTCAATTATTTCGACATTCTCTTTTTAATGACACCCCGACGGAGCGTCGGAGGTTGGCAAACACGCTCTCCACATCTGTTCTTCAGGATGGGGTCGAAGCTGGCACCACCAGCTTACAGAGGCTGGAGAGGCATGAGATGATGTTCAGTAGCAGTGAACGTGCTGCACCGAGACTGAATGAACCGTTGCCATCGTTTCACACCATCAGCCTTGTGCCCTTTCATGTGGGATTAGTTTTCCAGCAATAAACATGCTTTGTGCCCATTAATGAAGAGCGAGCGCATTTACAGACTTCTCTTTTATCAAACATTATGCCACAGCTCAGTTTATGACCACTGCAGTCACACCAAGACTACTGAACTGGAATGAGGTGGTTTTGTCCGAGAAGTGGAGGAAAATATCTCAATAATTGGTGTCAGATTTGACCTCGCAGGCACCTTTATCCTGGTTGTGCCATATATCACTTGGAACCCCAGAGAAACCCAACAGATGGTCAGTTACTTCACAAATATGCCAATAAATCAGTATTCCTCAAGCATTTTCAGGATATTTGCCCATATAAATGTAATAATAAAAGGATAATTATTAGCATTTTAGTCAGTTAATCCATTGATCATTGATCATCATGTACAGGAAACAATGAAAATCTGGACAAATAACATCTCTTGTGGGGAATTGGTCAATTTAAATGGCAATCATTCACTGGATATTTGTTCATCATTTAACCAACACACTCACAACAGCAAAGAATTTATAACAAAAATCTAAACCTGGTAACCGTGCTACGTGCAATGAGCTACAAGCTAAGGAAATACAAATATTATATACATAGCAAAGACTTTTTTCATTTGCATTTAATCATTTTAATCAACGGAGGAGAGAAATTGCATTAAATTTCAAGCCTAAATGTTCCTTAATCAAGCCCCAACTGTATGTGCTAGGGCACAGATGTTTTCTTAATGACCCACGGGCAAACAAAATGCCCCAAAAATGATTACATTCGTAGCATAAGTGATATAAAATAGTTTGAAAAAAATCCATGGTGAGCTTTACTGATCCTTTAATTTCTGTCTCACTCCTTCACTGGAGAGGAACGACAGAACCAGTTCCCAGCAGGCCACGGGCCTGGAGAGCACAGAGGGAAACTGATGTTATCTGCACAGCAGGGCAGACCTGACTGACAGCTTTACCTCCATGCTGACGTCCGGATCCGGGCGGGGCTCCCTCTCCACTTCTCAAGGTGTCAGCAGCAATTAAGTGCAAGACGCAGAGCTTCTCTGTAAACATGGAATGAATCTTACGCATATACATAATCACAAGAATCGTTTCTACGAGAGAAAAAGTGGAATGTGGGAACGAGCGAGAAGGCAGAAGGGGACGTTAACGATAATAAATCAGACGAGAGAGAAATAGATGTCTGAAAGCAAAGCTGGCCTGGAGAGCGTGGGTGTGTGTAATGATGAAAGCCCTTTCCTGCTGTTGCAATACTAGTCACAAGTACCAGCGAAAGAACTGGCCATCAAGCCAACCATACATATACACAAACATCACATAGGGGGATAGACAGGTCAGGAAGATAGGGGACATGAGAAAAACAGAGAAAATGCAATCACATGGGGAGAGAGGAGAAGAATAATAATTAAAAAAAAAAAAGCCAGGATGGAGTACATTGTGGGAACATTGTGGGTCACTACATAACATGTGCGTGTCCCTATAAATCATGAAAAACATGAAACTGGTTTATTTTTTACACTCTGGGCCAAAATAAAAGCCGCTGATTGCTCCACCCACACTATGGGTGATTAAATGCCTGGTGTGTATGTGTGTTTTAAAGTTACATTGCAAAAAGGATCTTGGGATACGTAGTAGGGCAAAGCAGGTCAGTCCACACTGGTCATGCTCACGCTGAACACAAAAGGTGAGCGTATGTGCAAATCCCAGCTCAGGCAAATACGCACAGACACACGGCAGCTGGTCCTATTTCTGTGAGCTTTCCTCATGGTCTGCACTGCCAGCCCACGTCACACCAGGGTGGAGGCTGGTATAAGTCACTTTTTTTTTTTTCAGGGAGCGCCTCAGTTCCTGTGCAAGGCAATGGTGCTACGAAGTCCTTCTGATTCTGACATACAGTGGGATTTTTCAAAAGACACTTTACTAGTGCCTCTAGTTTATATTAATATGAGTGCCTATTTCATGTCATTGCACTCCGTCCAGACATCTTTGCACATGTTGCACAACAAGACAACTGCTTTAAAATAAGAAGACATTGGCAGCAGTGACCATATTTTGTTGCCATATATAACAACAGACAATGCATTTATTCACACCGAGTACATTTTATCCACTTATTAATCAAAATTTCTATTCTTTTACAATTGCATATGATTATTACAATTACATATGTACAATTGGATAAAAATTGTAGCTTTGTCCTTTGGAGGGCAAATTTTTATGTTCCCATTTGAATTAAGTTTCGGTGCCTGTGCTTTTTAAACACCAGTAGCTATGTGTCTGCTTGAGCGAAAAATGTGTGTACATTTACCTGCAAGCACATTCGCCACAGCCGCAACCATGCAGAGCCACCAAAATACTGCGTTCCAACCTGCCCCCCACCAGATGCTATCACATCTCAGGGCCAGGAAAGCATGAACTAATCAGGGCATTTCACCTCATTCCTGTCTAAAGGAGGGAGATTATGTCACACAGGAACAGCGTGCCCAGAGCACTGCCATAAAAAGTGAACAATGGGGAACAACTGGAAGCGTGGAACCCCTACTCCCACGACCCCTCCGTCTCTCCTCAGCACCGATGTGTTCAGCACAAGGTTCAGTAGCTGGTATGAAGCCATTTGTAGATTTATGTTAAACAGGAGCTTCCACGGTTTCACCTCTGACCCCCGTGAGGGCCCTTCTCACAACATCACATCACCGCGCCCCTTTCCAGCTAAAGTAAACATCTGGCGGGAAGAGCACTGCAGCCCACGTGGAGGAGCGTTTTCAAGGGAATCTGAAAATACTGGGCTAATTATAGACGCCGGAACCCTTCTGTCCGGGAGGGCCGCACATCCCTTGCAGGCATGCAGCCATCTCTGCGAGGAACAATGCTGCCGTTCTGCGGGGAAACACCCGCTTGGTGCCACTGGGAGCACTCTGGCTGTTGCCTTATATGGTATTGAAGGCAGCTTCTGGTGCGATTGGCCCACTGGAAATGTGAGCCGGCCCCTTCGGGCCTTCCAGTAGCGAATGCACACGGAGCACCTGTTGGGGCATGCAAATGCACTGGGCGTGGGAATGAATTCAGGACAGTGACTGCTTTAATTGTTAGGAACTTAATTTCTACATCACTGAGGCCTTTAACCTCAATAATTATTCAGAATTATTATTAAATACTATTAGTACAATAGTACTAGATATGGCAAACACCTGTGGGTTACATTAGGCTGTGTGTGGAATGGCATGTCAAAAACCCTCCAGAACATTCACCAACGTCCTTCAAAATGATCTCACCAGGAAGTTTTGTTTTCAGCATCCCAAGTGATCTTTTGAGTATCTCAGAGGTTCAAGAAGAAAGGACTAAGCATTAGGTGTGAAATTAAGACCGCTCTTTTCATAATCGTCCATGACTCACCAGTTCCCTGAATTATTATTCTTTTTTTATTTGGAGGCGATGATGTAGGAACCAGTCTGCCACCTGCTGTCTGCCAGGGTGACTGCAGACTATAGGGGGCAGCAGTGACAGTGTCTCGTCATGCACACACCCCTATCATACATGTTTGGAAACAACATGGACAAGAGTGGGCCAAGTTGTGATGGATTGATGGCAAAAGTGCAGCTCTTGTGTGATGCTCCTGGTCTGCAGTGGTCAGGATCTGTGGGTCAAGGAAGGAACCAGTGACCAGGTCATGGGCGGCCAGTAATTGGCCATGGACTGATTAGAGGATGACATGAATTTGGTTTTATTAACCCCATGGTGCATCCTCTGCCATGGATTCCCCAGGTAAGTGATGCACCACATGATGTAAAAGAAAACGTGATTCATCAGACCAGGCCACCTTGCACGCCCTACCAGCCTGCCCTCTCATGTCCATGAATAGAGTGAAGACACATCAGGGCTAACTCAATAACATTCTTCCGCCTTTCCTGTCTTTAGACCAAGACTATGGACTAATGGCATTAGAAAGGCACTAAGACTGAGAAGCAGATCTAACCGTTGCACCATGAATACTGGTAGTTACTTGTGCATACCCTGCCAAGCAAAAGTGGTTCATTTGAAATTTCCCTGGTTTCCCTGGGAGGAAAAACATGAAATTAGTTTGAATACAGTGGATATAAGACATCTGCACACCCCTGCAGAACTGATCCTTCAGTAAAACGTGTGCACATTTATATATTTAGCTTTTTTTTAAAATCAATTTTTAAATCCATTTTTTACAGATCATGTCACATTAAAGTTTTGAAATTATTATTTATTATTTATTGAAATTATTTATTGTGTTTGGCATTAAAACATGGGTGTTATGGGTGCTAATATCCAATGCAGAAAAGATTGCATAATAATTATGAAACAGTCGAAAAAATTAGGTAAAACTCACATTTGATCAGTCTGATAGCTTCTTTAGTATCTTCAGTTGTTGTAAGATAACTGCATAAGGGTTGTCTAATAATCAGTGAGGCCTTTAACAAAACTTGCATTAATAAACACAGATGAATTGTTGCTGAGAATGGACCTTAGATTTCCATTTTCATTTACAACATATTTCTGATTATTTGTTTATTGATTTTGACAACAAATCAATAGTTCTCTATGAAAAAAAGTACTTTGATTACACCTAAAAATCTTAATGTTAAATGTAAAATAAAAAAAAACACTGCTATGTGTTTAATAACTATAGAACATCAGTGGCACTCATATGCCGATATGATCAACAGATATCATAAATGCAAACTTTGCTATAGACATGCTGGGACCACGCCTACTAGCAATGTGCAGATTATCCGGAATTTAATTTATCATCATTGGTGAACAAGCACCATTCCACAGTGAAAATAACACATTAAGTGTATGCCGTGTGTGTGTGAGAGAGAAAGAAAGAACACAGTGCAGGTACGTGATTTATTAAGGCACTTTAATGGCAGAAAGCACGACCTGAGGCATAAACAGAAGCACCGCCAACAAAGTCCACAAAACAAAAATGAACCCAACCCCCGCGTTCAGGGGGCGACACGTTCACTTACGCCACTAACTGCATTAAAAAAAAAAAAAAAAAAAAAAAAAAAAAGCCTGCATCATTCCTAAACCAACAGCCCCACGCAATATCTAATTAAGAGGCGCCTAAGAGACTCTGGGCCTGATGATATGTACTTTTAGCATGAGGTAGAAGCAGCAACACAGGTCCGTGTTCGATTCCCCACACCCGTTCGCCCCCAAAACAATAGTCAGCATAAAAGACCCTTTTAAGACATTTGTCTTTACCAAGTTTGTTTCTCTATTAATATTATAAAATGTTCGTCGGTGGCAGTAGGGACAAGTCTGCTGCATATTCAGAGAGTAAATGTACACGTTTGCCTTGAGAATTTTAAACAGAATGAAATTACAACATTGCTTGACATTAAGGCACATTTGAACCCCAACGTTTGGTTTCTTCGTGAGAGTGGCGCTCCTTTCTCGGTTCTCGGCTCCGTGTCTAGCTGAACAGGAAGCTGTCAGGAGAAACGTTGTATCGTGAGTGTGGGAAGCGGAGTTAAGTCGCTGGGGCGATGCCAGCGGCACCAAGCTCTCACCTGTACGGGTAGCCGTGATATTTAGCCCTAAAGATGGAGAGCAGCCAGCTGAAGAAGAGGACAACCAGACCCACTCCAGCCATGCACATAACTGGAATCACAAAAATCAGCGTTAACACACAGATTAGCACGATAACAGATTGCTGGTTTAATTGTCTTTTCTCTCACTCTTCATTTTACCATTATTTTAGAGTAATAACCTTAATAACCAAATTATAATGAAGACCTATTTATTTGCACTGGAAGATGATTAAATAGATAAACCAGGTAGTCGCAATCAATATATATGAAAATCCTGGGATGGCAATAGGGTGGTAGTAGCCTAGTGGGTAACACAATCGCCTATGAACCAGAAGACCCAGGTTCAAATCCCACTTACTACCATTGTGTACCTAAATTAGCCATGGTGCTCCACTTGTACAGTTAAATAGAAGAAGCAGTGCAATAAACAAGCACTGTATGGCACTGTATGGTTAATAGAGATTATTAGAAACAAGAAACAATTATGCAAAAAAAACTTGTGTTCCGCTTATTAGGTAATAATTGTAAAAGGCCTAGACACTGCTTTTCAAAAATACTGAAAGTAGAAATAGATAAAAAAAAAGAACCCACTTTTCCTCTTGCCAATCTCCATATCTGACGTAGCGGCTTCGTGCAGAAGGACCATGCCCAGGGTCACAGCAGCATCTGGTGTCGAGTTAAGGAGCAGAGCGCAGTCTACCTGCCAGTAATTATTCTGTCTTTTTCCAGTTGTAAAAAATGCCTGAGAATAACAGCGCAGACTTCAAGAAGAATTGCTGCGAAATCCACATCCACAGATTTCCAGGTAGTCTAGGACAGAGCAGGTCTTATAACATCAAGATGTATATGGTTAATGCTAGTTAAAAATCTGTGATCTCTATTACGGTCCTTTATAGGATACTGAACAGGAGAACAATGTGAGTCTCTGCCACAAACTGGGCCTGGCTGCTGCCGTGGATGTAGCTCTGCAATGAGAGAGAAGGAGAGGAGAAAATCAGACACTGCAAGGCAACAAAATATGAATAAAATCAATACATATGTGAACATTTGCATATGACTGATTTCTGGGAGGTGAATCTGTCCAGATATGCCACGACATGAATTTTAGAATGTCATGGGAGGTGTAAATGGGCGGGGGAAAGTGTTTTGGACTTTTGATATTTTCAAATTGACAGAAATAGCACTTTATGTGAGTGTGAAAACTTAAATGGCAGTTTTCCACAGGATGTATTTTCTAATCACAGTTTTTGCTCAACTTGAAGTTAATGGAATCGCTCTTTGTGGGACTGGAATCATCTGCACAGTTGCCATTTGCCAAAACAGATTGGTAGCCCTGCCCACTGATCAGCCTGCACACCCCAATGCACCAACTGTGGAAATGTGTGATATGTGAATCTGCCCGCTCACCACTTGCCCAGTGCTGGGGTTCTTGTGGGCATACGGCGGTCCACGAATGTGGTTCCACATCTGTCCTGATGTCATGATCAAGACAAAACACTGAGAAGAAAACCAAACTAAGTTTAAAAATCGCCTTCATCTTAACATACAAACATCATACAAAGCTTACCAGTGCAGAGAAGGCCCAGACGTTTTTGTTGTAGATGAACTCCAGATTGTTGCGTCTCAGGTAGGCCAGACAACCAATGAATGCCAGGAGGAAGCCTAGCATGAGCGGACCGGCATAATTCGGAGGACGGATTACCCGGATCTGCGGAACAAATTGAGCATTGTGTCTCTACTCTTCTTATGAAGCAATTTTTGGTAAACTAAACTGTGGAACGTACTTCTGAGAAAGACACATAGCTAACTTTGCCTTTAGATATGCGAAAAATATGTATGTATACGGGAGGTCTCATGGACAAACAGAGGCATTGATATGTCTGGAGCTTATTGTCATCAGACAAGGTTGTGTTTTTGCCACTAGTATCTAAATGATATTGCATAAAATTGTGATAAAATTCATTGCCATAATATGACTTGTACATTGAGACTCACATGGACGTCAGTCCGGTCAGCCACCCATCGCGCCAACTGCTCCGCAGCAAAGCCCCGCACCTGCAGCTCGTAGGTGTCGGCCCGCTTGGGCTTACCTTTGGGTGGGAAGTGAATGAAGGTTGGGGCAGAGTTCATGTTAAGCTGAAAGAAACAAAAAGATCAAAGCTGAGCAAGACCACCTCTGCATGCGATTCCGAAAAGCTTTTTTGTGTGTGACGTTGTGGGCCATGGATCGTTCTACTGATGCCATGTCAATTGGCAAAAGAACATGAGGAATTTGCATAGCGTTTGCGGAACCAGTTAGCAAAGGAGAATGCAGCTTTACCATCTGAAAGACATCTGAGCCTTCATCAAAGTCCACCAATGCAAAGAAGACCCTGTTGGTGAAGGCACTTGAGTACCGCCAGGAGTTTGCCAGAATCTGGTACTCATCATCGGCTTGCCTGAAAGCATCACAAAATGACAAAATGGAGCAGTGGATAAAACAAATGAAGGCAGAATTCATGTCAAGAAAGTTACAAGTGATAGAAAATGTTCAACCGTTCAAGCCTGCAGATGCAAACTAATCTTCTGTACCCACAGGCAGACACAGACCGATGCCTTTATTGTCACTATACGGTGAAATAACATTTGGAGCAAACCAGCAGATGCACATTTAAACTAAGGTTTTTAACCAAGATAAATTATGAGAAATTAAATAAAAGATGCAGTCTAGAATATTTAGTATTTACATTAAGTAGTGGGTTAAAGTGCAGGTAAAATGAGGACGAGTTAAAAAAAAAAATGTAAAGAGATGTGATATTGAACATAAGGCACAATGACAATCAGTTCATTATGCTGATTTTACATATTTGTAGTGAAATAAGTATTTGGATGAACATAATAGTACTATGTTTTACCATGTTCTGCAGATTAATTATTTAATATTGATATCTGGTATTAATAGCTGATATAATTCACCTGGTATGGGAATTAATTCCACTGATTATTTTTTCCTGTGGGGTCAGAGTGTCATCCTGTGGTGTGACGTCCAGCCACCTTGTTCTGAGCGGCCCCACTCACCTGCACACCGCACACTGTCGCTGTGGCTGCAGGGCGGTGAACATGATTACGACGGAGTAGTTCCGCGGAGGGGCCCGGACCAGGCGCCTGAACTTCTCCCCGTTCATCCGGATAACCGCCCTCTTACTGGCCCAGTCCATCATCTGGGTCAGCTTCTCAGAGAGAAGCGTCTGAGAGCACAGAACACAAGCACAGCAATTCATAATCTGTCACCATGGTTCAGATTAGACATAATCCCAACACTGGTGGATCTGAGGCTGAGGTGAAAATATAAAACGGTCACTGAAACCTCCATTCCTGCCTAAAGCAGGAGCACCCAGTCTAATTAACTAGCATGTAATTAACCAATTAGATCTGGACAATTGCATCTGCGTAAACAAGCATTCCCATATAATCAGTTTCTTGCTGATTATAATCCCGACACGTGAGGATACTGCCTTTCGCGCTAATGTCAATTGCAGACCAACGGGACTGGTCGTGCAATGAAATCAAATTATTGTACAGAATATATCTCAAAATCACTGAAAAGGAAATCCTCGCTACCTCTTTTTTCTTCTGTCCATCAGACGGCGTGGCGAAACACAGCAAAACAAGAACAACACACAGCGCAGGCAGTTTGAAAGACATTTCTCCTCGCCCCTCGGCCACCGAACAGCCGCGCTTCCTGGAACTGCCTGTAACTTTTCTATTGGTCCGGCTCAGCGGAAAGCGACCAATCAGAGGAGGGGATCCAAGACGTTGTGCGTTCGAGAAGGTCAACCTCGCGGAGGTGTTGCATTGTGGGTCGAATAGACTTGACGATCTGTGAATATTTACGGCGAATACTTTTAAAGTGAAGTGATTGTCACATGTGATACACAGCAGCACAGCACACGATGCACACAGTGAAATTTGTCCTCTGCATTTAACCCATCACCCTGAGTGAGCAGTGGGCAGCCATGACCCACTTAGACCCATACTTAGACTTGCAGCGCTTATTAGGTCTTTGGTCTTTTTATATAGTTAATCACGTTTAACTCCATTGCGATTGTTCTTGGACGTCAAAAAGAATGTCATTATTATGTCCATTACATTATTATGTCCATTACTTTATAATATACTGTTTCCGAACTTTGTGATGACAAGCCAGATTTGTGAATGGAGCAGATTATCCCCCTCCCCAGACCCTTTGCTGAGGGAGTAATAGTTCAGGATCAAAGTTCACTTCTAAGGTCGGAAAGCTTCCAGGACGCTCGAGTCGCAAACGGGGCCACAGAGCGACAAAAAAATGTGGAATTTTGACGCGATGGATCGCAACAACGCAGTGCTGCTGGTCTGCGCCTCGCTGTGGATGGTGGCCCTTCCGCGGACTGAGCAGAGCAAGGTTGGTGCTCGGAAGCTGCTGCTTTTCATTCCCACGCGGCAAAACCTTCACATTTTAAAACACGCGTGTTTCCGTCCTCGTAACTGTTAGACCGCGTACGCGTCCACACCAGAAGAGGCGCATTTTGCGGAGACCTTTGATTCAGACCCTTTGGACAGGTGCGTCCTGACCACGTTTTCTTAATTGAAACTAGTTTTTGACTGAATTCCACACCAAATTACCCGAATTACCTGTTAAAAGTATCACAGTAACACCGTTTTCCTTTCCAAGGAACTGGATCCGATCCATGGCAGTAAAAAAAGTAGACGAGGAATTGTACAATTATGATGGTATGTCTCTCTCTCTCTCTCTCTTTTTACAATTTTAATTATATGCACTAGTGTTTTATATAGAATTTACACACACTCTTGTCCATAATCTTTCACGTTTGTAATGGCAGTGAGCCCTGTGTGTTTTCAACACAGGGCAGTGGGCTCTGGAGGAGCAGGCCTCTGAGCAGGCTTCAGCACGAAACCGAGCCCTTGTTCTGAAGTCTCCAGGCCGCCATCATGCCATATCTGCCTACCTACGCTCGGTCTACTCCTTCACAGACAAGCCTCTGTGTTTACAGTGAGTCCCGCGTCCCGGTCGTAATAAACCACTGTTCGCCCATAGTCAGTGGGTTCCATTACGAAATGAACCAAACGATTTATATCTCTGGTGAAAATTTAGAAAAGCAAAATAGTTTTTTTATTTACTGAATGTGCAGGTATGAAGTTCAGTTCCAGAAGGGGGTCGAGTGCGGAGGGGCGTACATCAAACTTCTCACCGATGTCTCTTCTCTCCGTTTGGTAATTTTTTTTTTTTTTTAGGAAGAGATCAGTGTGTTTAGGATACAAATGAAGTTGCCACTATTTATCCCAGAAAAGAAATAACCACCTAGTGCTATAGTTCTTAGCTCTCATGCAATATGTTCCATATTTCTGCTCTTTATTAATTATTAATAATGTATTTACACATTTAGCACTACATTTTAATTGATAGTTATATAGCCATATTTATGCACATATATGCAAGTGTCTGATTTTTGTACATGCACATGTAGACAGACAATAAAGTTATCAAATATATAATGTAATATGGCTTTATGTTCGTTGACTATTTTAGAGCCAGTTCAGCAATACTACCCCCTTCACCATAATGTTTGGACCCGACAAATGTGGCAGCAGCTACAAGGTCCACTTCATCTTCCGCCACAGGAATCCTGTGACCGGCCGATTAGAGGAGAAGCACGCACGGCAGCCCGGGACGGACCTCAAGGAGTACTTCACCGACCGCAACCCACATCTCTACACCCTGCGTGAGTGTCAACCAGAAGCAGGTGGAGGCGGGGCAGGGCTGCATGCCATTGGCTTCTGTTTCAGTATGAAGAAGGTTTTTTGAATTTGAATCATTAGGTCACTGGAAGTGAGACTTCTGTGATTATGCAATCAAGTCTTCTTGTGCTCCTCTGTCTTTCTTGCTCATAGTGAGTATTGTCACTCCCAAACTCAATGTACATGACGTTGCTACATAGCCCTTTCCTCAACTAGAATTATTTTTCTTTTTTTTTTCACTTTTCAGGCTTGTATCCAGACAACAGGTTTGAAATTCTCATTGATCTGCTCCTGATCAGGAAAGGAAGTCTACTGGAGGATATGGATCCTCCAGTTAACCCACCTCGAGATATATTAGACCCTGATGACTCCAAACCCGAAAGCTGGGACGACAGACCTCTCATCCCAGATCCAAGAGCTACAAAATCTCTTGACTGGTGACATGGTGTTCTAGGACAACAAGCATAATATGATGATGTTTACTGTTCATAATTAACAGTATTTCATCCCTCTTCTCCCATCTCATGTTCAGGGATGAGGAAACCCCCCGGCTCATTCCTGACCCATCCGCACAAAAGCCACTCGGCTGGTTGGTGGGAGAAGAGCCATTTATCCCTGACCCTGAAGCCCGCCCCCCCGTCGATTGGTGAGTTTTCATGGAGCCAGGATTTACACACAACTAACCTCATCCTCAGTGCTGTAGATTAGATCTGCATAAATATTAATGCTCTTTCTGCACTCAGGAGTCACTCTAGGGCCCTGGATTTTAGGGTCATTGCATTTTTATTTATTCACACTCTCTTGATAGCCTCAAGTTATGTTTTCCAATGCTTTGAACTGGAAATGGTAAACATTGCTTGCTTAATGCCAGGTATGAACAGGCACGTTTGTGTGTGTGTGTGTGTGTGTTTAGGTCAGAGGAGATGGATGGGGCGTGGGAAGCCCCTCTGATTTCTAACCCCATGTGTGCTGAAGCCTCGGGGTGTGGGCCGTGGACCCCGCCCACGATCCCTAATCCCGCCTACCGTGGGAAGTGGAAGCCTCCGATGATCGACAACCCCAATTATCAGGTGGTGCAAGACCTAGTTCAGAAATGAATGTTTTTTGTATTATGAGCATTTGTATTGTAATCCTGCATTGGGGTTTACCATTTTATTTGGTGAGGCTACGGTATGTAATTCTGCACATGCCAGAGATGACATTATATATAGTGTCTTCATGGGGAAGATATGTCGGAATCATTTTCACAGAACTGTGGAAATAACACCAAGCTTCTGCTTCTTCACTAGGGTAAATGGCAGCCCCGGTCCATTCCTAACCCTGCCTACTTCGAGGACCTGCAGCCTTTCCGCATGAGCCCTGTGGCTGCGGTGGGACTGGAGCTGTGGTCTCTGACGGGCGGGGTGCTGTTCGACAACATCCTGCTGTGTGACAGTCTGGACGTTGCCCAGCGCTGGACACAGGACACCTGGGGGCAAAGACAAGCTGTACGTTCTTCCTCCCCAGACATCAGGAAGTGCTTTCCTCAGCGCAGGAAAGTCTGTGCAACAATTCAAAATTCTTGTCCTTACGCTTGTCTGTAGAGAATGGTGACGATTTATATAAATCTCATTAGACCTTGCAGGAGTCCGGAGTTATGGAGCAGCTCCTCCTTGCTACAGTGAAGAGACCTTGGCTGTGGGGGGTGTACGTCTTCACTGTTGGCCTTCCTTTAATCCTCTTTGTCAGCTTCATGTGGCCAGATAAGGTACCCGGCCGCCCTTTACTCATAAGCGGTTGTTTTGGAACTTTTAAAAGAGATGTGTGGGTGTTTGTCTGGACAGAGGTTTGGTCCTCCTGATCAAGACTACTACTACAAAAAGTCAGATGCACCCCAGGCCGATGGCTTGCATGACCCAGAAGGCCCCACTGCTCTGCAAGACTGTGGTGAGTTCATGCTCCTCATGGAGATATATATTTTTTGCAAATCTTAATTTATGATTCGATTGATTTAAAATGCAAACCAACCACGATTTAAATATTCTACTCTGATATGGCAACTCCTGGACTTCTAATAAACATTACCTACTGGCAACTCAGAATTCAGTATTCAATACATACTGAGTATGGCCATGTTTTCTAGCTCACTGGGCGTGTTATAGTATAATCCATTAACCTAAACAACCATGTCTTCTTCTAGGAGAGAAAACCATGAGTGGACCTAGGAAGAGGGCTCAGAAAAAGTCAGACTTGGAGTTCAAGGTGGTGGATACGACAAGTAAATGAATGCCAGAATGCCCACAATTTGTCACAAACATGGAACCATTTTCTTTTTTGTTTGGAATGATCTTTCTGTGCCAAAGTTGCACAAAAAGCAAATCAGAGCTAGAACAAAGCCATTTTGTTTCTGCCCAGAATGACTATGCTGACAATGCAGTATTATATAAGAGCAAACGGCTCCTTCATTCCTCTCATGACACTTGCCTCTGCAACTCAACTTTTCAGGGCTATTTTGAGGTTTTTTTTACTTCCTCATGAAAGTATGCCTGTTGTTGCTTTTGGTGTGTTTGCTTGCTTGATTCCGGCATGAAATTAATTCTGTAAGTCCAGCTTTTTCGCAAAGCATTGTAGCAAAGCACACTATACTTTGATATTTATTTTCCCTCTAATAATCAATCATTAAATAAATCACATGATTAGACATCATTATGACAGGAAGAGTACTTAATGTGGAAAAAGTGCATTGTTGGAAGAAACAAATGAACAGAAGTGACCAAGACGGTCTCTAAACACAGCATTGCAGGCGTGGAAACGATATTATAAAAAAAAACAAAAAAAAAAAAAAAAAAAACCCTCCCAGCAGTCCTGTTCCATAGTGAGAAACCACAAACTGTAAATGCAACACTAACGTGCTTCGGAACACCATTACTTATATGAGCTCAATATGAGTCAAGGTCAGTACGCTGAAGGCAGAATGAAGGTTAAAGTTCAAGATCGCTCTTATGGCTAAAAGGAGGGCGGACAGATTTGCATTAAAGCATTTGAAACATTTCAAAAGAAAAGCATCCGAACGAGACGTTAACATCCACGTCCTGCATGGGTGAGTTTAAAAAAAAAAAAAAAAAAAAGTAACATTTAAAAAGAAAACGCAGCAGTGGTCTTATGTTCTAATTACTGCATGAACAATGTACCGAAGGGGAGGGAAAAAAAAAAAAAAAAATATTCACATTCCTAAAACACTCCCAAATACTGCATAATGCTGAATTAAGCACAATTCAATATTCTAGGCTACAGTCGGTGTATAAATATAAACTGATACACTGTGCTGTGATGCCAACCTTTCTTTTTAAAAGAGAAACTGCATGGTAACAACTCGGTATGTATTTCGCAAACACTCAATCGGATGAAACTGGATTTAGTAAGAGCTCTGTGGCCGGTGGGCCTAACCTGCCCACCCTGGTTAGTGCTGCCACCAGTGGGGTGATGGTTAGCAGTAATCCCTTCCGCCCCGAGGCTTTGGCAGAGTTGGGACCGTACTGGAACATCGGATTTACCACACAAATGTGTTTCAGGCAAGTAAATCAACTCCTGTCAGATCATTAGAATACATACTAATGATCTGATCACTAGTGAAAACAGAAGGATCTTCTTTGTGTCACAATGAAGTATGCATGGCTACTATTGGTAGGTAATGGGAGGGTGGATGCTATCGGCACATCCTTGTCCTGTGCTGGCAAGACAAATGTCACTGTCACCCCCCTCACCGGTGAGAAAGAGAGAGAAGAAAAGAAAGCAATAGAGGGAAAGAAAGGAGGAGGAGAGCTTAAATTGTCCATGGCCTTCAGAGTGGTTCTTTCCCTTATGGAAGGGGAGTGAAGCTCCTCCACACTGTGGTTCTCCTACTTCTTGACACAGTTGGGCCAGCTGAGTCCTCCACAAGCTGCCGAAACAATGATGTACAGGACAACCTGCGGGAGGATAAAATCTTAATGAACTTGCTAAATACATTTGGTTAAAAGTTGAATGAAATTCTATTTATTTATGTTTTTTGTAAAGCTACACTTACCAGCACCACCACAACCACGATAATCATTAATTTTAAGTTCTTCATGCACATGGCACGGGTTAGATTACGGCTAGTTGTTTTAAATGTAACAGACTGAAAAGGAGGAGAAAGACATTATTTCACTGTGAGTTCTTGCCATACTCTACATATCTAGAACCAGGGATTAGAAATGCAGTACAGAGTCCCTGTACTACTACAAAAAAAAAAAAAAAACACTACTGTGAAAAAGAAAACGCACAGAAAGGAACAGTAACTCACTGAATCCACCAGGTTTTCTGTCTTGTCGATGAGCAGTTCCAGCTTCTCTCCTCTTTGAGCCACGAGATCTAAATAATGACACATTCTTGTTAAAACATGAATTTTCACATTTCCCTAAACAAATCGCATTTCATCCTGTACTTAATTTACATGAAGTCTCACCAATATTCCGAACCATGATTCCCTTCAGGTCGTCTACCTGCAACTGTGTTTCGGTTAGGCGGTCAGTTCCCCGGGGGTCTGAGTGATGTTTCTGTCATGGTAACCACACATTTTTGTAAAAACACACAAAACTGAATTCTACACACACACACACACACACACACACACACACACACACAAACAGCATTGCTCAAGTCCTATGATGTGTTTAATAATATCTACATATCAGGACTGAGGAATGAGGTTCATCCACATTCCAGTGCGATACCGAATGTTGACCTCATTCTAGTCATGCACTACAGTACAGGGTGAAACTCCAGGCCATTGAGGGTTTTTATTCGAGGCACCCAAGGGGCAGTGGTGGCCTAGTGAAAGCGGCCCCGCAATCAGAAGGTTGCCGGTTCGAATCCCGATCTGCCAAGGTACCACTGAGGTGCCACTGAGCAAAACACATTCCCCACACACTGCTCCCCGGGCACCTGTCATGGCTGCCCACTGCTCACTCAGGGTGATGGGTTAAATGCAGAGGACAAATTTCACTGTGTGTACTGTGTGGTGTGCTGCTGTGTATCACGTGTGACAATCACTTCACTTTTAAAAGGTAACGTCCAGTCGCGGGACCCCCATGAGCAGCTGAGCATTTGTCTCCTAATCTCTTACCCCCTTCTGCAAACCACTCGACAATCGTCTAAAAGCTCCTAGCAATTATACGTAAAGACGTAAATTTTTTACCCCTATGAGAACCTTAATTTTCCTACAGTCCCTTGTTATGAAACACTCAGTTTTAAGAGCAGGAACTCACCATCTGTGCTGCAAGAGTACTGGAGAACTCGCTGTTCATGGCGTAGGGCAGTGCGGTCTGGGCCCGAGACCCATAGGTTGTCTGAAATCGCTTCTTAACCTCATTAAGGAAGCTGAAGGCCCTCGACCTCTCAAAATCCTACACACAACAACATTGTTCAGACAGATACAGTAGTCCAAATGTACAAATCATACAATCCAAATACGCAGGAAAGAAGGACAACAGATACTCACGTCATCTGTAATGCACAGGTAGATAATTCTGTCATGGCATACGTAGTGGAAAAGGTAGCTACAAGGCAAACCAGATGGACTCGGTATTCCCAAAACACACAAAGACTAACCATAATAGCTAAAAATATAGACATCTATCGGCGTCAACCAAAGAAGGGAAACCAACCTGCCGTGGGAGTAAGTGAGCTTGTTGTTCTCAGAGGGGATTTTGGCCAGAATTTGCTCCGTCACCTCCAAGAAGTTTCCGCCGCACCATGCATGCTTGGCGAGAATGGTGGTGCCACGGGCCACCACAGCAAACAGAATTGCCATAGCAACAGCTACTTGGGAGGGAGGGCAAGGATTCGCCTTGTGTGATCTGAAAGAGACAAGAGAAACGACACGAATTACAGACAGCAGTCTACAGCCATTGTGCGAGGACGTGCTACAAGCACACGCACACACACAAATGCTTAAGCAGCATCATGAACCTTAGAACTAGATATTGCAATAGCATCCCATAATATGACGAGACTCACAGGAACAGCCTGGTCACGGGTTCCTTCACTTATTATAGGCTAAATTATTAAACCACCCTGCTTCACACAAGGCTCTCGATTTCCAACCCCCAAATTATTTACCACCTCGTCACTGACGGCGACAACAAAACGCAGTAAAGGTGATGGACTGTTCTGGAGAATTAGCCAGCTAGCCTTCAATAACCTGCATAGTCTCATCGAGACAAAAACATGTAACACGCGAACCTCTTATTTACGACAGATTGCGTCTTGAACGGGCTGCAAAAGAGCTTGAGATCGGCACCACCTTGCAACGTAGACACCCGCGGTTCTGGCGCAAAAAAGCCGTTTGTTGCAACAACTCGGCTGCAAACCGCAGACCGACATCAGCAAGGCTAGCTGGCTAATTAGCTAGCACCGCGGTCGCGTGCATAAACACAAAATACGAGTGGAATAAACGCGAAACGTCGGCGATCATGGCTGATCGGCACATACTCGGCACCGCTGCCAGTAATGCCAGGTTGTCGTACGATTAATAATATTTGGACATGCAGCTTTCGATATCTCCCTCTCTCTCGCCCAACTTGTCCGTCGAACAAACAGGCGTACACTTCCTTTTAAGGCATGCTGGGAAATGTAGTCCGAGTGTTTGACGGCTTCAGCGTGACTGACGTCACGTTGTCCAATGCGTTGTTATTCAAATATTACGGATATAGGCTTTTAAGTCTTTTTATTTGTAGTTCTGTAAAATAAAACATCGTTTTTTAACGTCACTTTAAACACAATTGACAAGATTATTTATATGATACGTTTTCTCATGTTGTACCGTCCCACAGTGTATACTACAATCATCCCATCAGAACTCCAGTCAACCTCATCTCCAGTCAAATTGCCAATAAATACCGCCACACATGATGAGAGATTATTGCGTTCACGCATTTAGGCCTGTGCAGTCAGCGTATGTCACAATGGGGTCCACCGAAGCCTATAATCCTTCATCACTGAGCTCCCAACTGTTACCCTGAACAAGGGGAACAAACCAGAAAGACGCGCGCTCTCCTCTATGAACTACATTTCCCGGCAGCTCGTTGCGTTGCGTCATATTTCTGCGACATTGGAATACTCTGCAGCAGGCAGCGTTGCGGCAGCCGCGAACGGCATGGCACGGAAAGAAACGGAGACGAAACCTGTACTGGAAATGGTAAATCGAATTCTAATGTATGTGTCCGTATGTGTTAACTGGGCAGGACGCGTCCTTTGTGGTGGCCAGCTACTATGGACAGAATGTTTTTGTTTTTCAATTCATATTGTCCGGCCCTGCTGAGAACGTGCTGGTATTATGCATCTCAGCTCTCGTAATTATATAAGAATCGACAATGATATTAAAGATTAAAGATTGCAATTCTCATTATTAAAACACATTGTCTCATGCATGTTCGTCATTTGAAAATGTAATGCAGGCTCTCATCTGATTAGGTTTTGCGTTTTGCAACACTTCTTTCCGTCCGATGGAGGGCAGTATCTGCGACGTAAATAACCGTGTTATGATGGACACAATGATCATTTACGAATTGAACAGTTTCTACATTTGAGCACATTTCTGAAATATGCTCATAGACAGCATTTAAGGTAAAGTCCTATTACAGGCAGTAGGTTAATCAGGCTTATCGTGCAGTTTTACGGTCATTCCATAATTTCGTGGATTTTGTTCAGACTTTAGCCTCACAGAATGAAAGGACGTCCTGACAATTGCAACTTCAAAGACACAAGATAAAGTAAAAAAAAAAAATCTGTTTAAAACAGACAATACATCTAAAACAGACAATACATCTACATTTATTGCGAAAAAAAAAAAAAAAATTCTCACTTTCTAATATGTGAATAGCTTGTTTGAGTCACTTTTCGTCGATCGATCGGTTTAAATTTTACGAACTTTGTCGTGACTTGTAATGTTTTGTCGTGGTCTGCATCCCCTAATGCTGTTTTGACACGCTCAGATGCTGGATTACGCACGCAGTGGCAGGAACCCCGTGCGTGCTGGACGCTTCCTGCGGAGCTTTCTAAATCTGGAATTGGCGTGTGAGAAAGCAAAATAAGTTTTGGTCCCGTTTCCTCCCAGGTGCAGGCGGATGGGGCGGATGAAGGCTGCGTGACGTTCGTTTTGCACGAGGAAGACCACACTTTAGGGAACTCCCTGCGATACATGGTCATGAAGAAGTAAGCCGTCACCTCTTCCCCCGCCCCGACCCGCGAGGTCGTAACACTGTTATTACCGCAGTCCTTCAGCTGGAGAGCCTGAACCTGCAGTTATTCGGTGTGAGGGAGAAGGAAGTCGTCTTGTGCCAGTTTTCTGTTTGGCCTGCACCCATGCAGTCATCATCTGTTTAGCTCTTTACTTTATTTTATGTTTGTTTACAAGTGTGTGTGTTCCAGTTTGGACAATCAGAGGCATTTCACTCGATGTCCTGTCATATTGTCCTAGTTAGACACTTATAGATGTGTTGTTTATGCCATTTTACGTTTATTTGCGAGGCACAGACTGAACATGCCTGCTGGCAGCTGATCATTTTACAAAACATATGAATTACATCTACAAAACACAGATGCATAAATGAATAAAAACAGCGTTAATGGTTACAATAAAACTGTCACTTTCTTTGACATGAAAATTTCACTTTGTGAGATTATTTAATATTAATACGGGTTCCCCCAGCCTGTCTATGGTCCTGCAGTGGCTAGAAATGGTGATAGGTGTAAAGAGAGCTTCGGTCATTCTACCTCACCGTTCAGACGGTCGGGTCTGGGATTTGTTCGCTTATGTCATCATAAGGGGAAAGATTACACGACTTCCAGTCTGCGCCAAACATTGTGGTTGGTGAACGCTCAACTTCTATAGGCCGCCCTCCTCGTCCCGCCTCTCTCCTCCTCATAAGCATTTAAATCTACAGACACCGAACCGGCGCGTCATTGTGGGACTGAGGCTGAAAATCAAGGCTGAACTTTGGAAAGAGACTTCAGATGTAGAATTAGGCTGGAATGTGTGTGTTGGCAGGAATATAATGATATGAGTTTGCTTGCGGAGTCCTGTGTACTTTGTCGTTTTGTGTTGTTAGGCTTCGGTAGTTGCTGTTCTCTATCTGGAGGGTTCCTGCTGACATTAACTCGAAAATTGGTTACGAGTTGCCTGAATATGTCACAGAAGAGTGAGCGCTTGCAAATTACGTTTCCTTTATCCAAGCCCATACTGCCTGGCTAATAAAAACATGCTAAAATATGCCTGTAAATGAAAAACAGCAGCAAATGAATATGGGGGGGGAAGTCATTTTGTTTTCTGCAGTCCGCAGGTGGAGTTTTGTGGATACAGCATACCGCATCCCTCTGAGACCAAGATCAACTTCCGCATCCAGTCACGAGGTCTGTGGAAGGTTCATGCTCTTTGCCAGATCGGCGACCCACCAACATGATGGTCTCTTTTTAAAAGTATATTTAAATTTGTGCATAATTATAGTTGATTTATGGATCTTTCTTGAATGTTATTTGTTAGCAGTGAAAGATATAAGTAAACATTTTACTGTCACTTATGAAATAAGATCTGAGAAAAATCTAACTTTCGTAAGCAAGGTTTTAGCACATAACAGCTTGTGGTTTATAGCCACTGTTTCTCATACAACAAAACAGCAATGTGCATCAAAACTAGCTTTTTAATCACAAACCTTATTTTTCTGAATTTGTTCTAGTCACCTGCAATTTCCTCAATTTTTTTTGGAAATAGACACTTGGACATTTTTTAACAATTACATTTAGGGAATTTATCAGATGCCCTTATCCAGAGCGACTTACAATCAGTAGTTACAGGGACAGTCCCCCCCCTGGAGCAACTTAGGGTTAAGTGTCTTGCTCAGGGACACAATGGTAGTAAGCAGGATTTGAACCTGGGCCTTCTGGTTCATAGGCGAGCGTGTTACCCACTAGACTACTACCACCACCACCACCCACTACCACCCTACTACCACCTGCAATTAAAATGCAGCAGTGTGTTCTTTTCAAATTAATTGAAAATGTGGGCCATGGACTTGCTGGCTCTCTGGTTTTCTTCTTCTGGTTTTCACCACGAGTTCCAGATGATTCAGATGATGGCACCTTGTGGTTTGGACGGGGGCCAGTTTTTTTTTATACTAAAATTCAATTCAAGATTAATTTTTATTAATGCATAGGTATACCATTACAACTCGCAGTGGAATGCATGCGCGCATATATATACATACATACATACACATATATATATATATATATATATATATATATATAAAAAGATGTTAAAATTAGAAAGTATAATAAAAGTGGAACTAGGATTGAAAAAAGTAAACAAACTGAAAATGCAAGCAAATATTATGTAGCATAATGTGAATGTTAAGTAAAATCAAATAAGAAAGGACCAGCCTTTATTCAGAATAAGACAAATGACAAATCATCTGGTCTGGACAAAAAAAAATGCGTTTCTGTTGTGTAAACAGGTTTACTTGTTACATCTCCGTGAGAAAGAAGTTATTGCCTACATCAGATGACCAATGAAACAGTCTGCCATTGAGTACAGTCCTGGGCGACCTACAGAGCAGCAGACAAAGGCATCAAATTGTTTTCTGGGACCTGGGTCACGAGGAGGGTCTATCGACATCAGCCCCTGTTGGCTTTAATCCGGCGTCCAATGGATCCTGTGAAATACAGACCAATTAGATAAAACATCAGTGTGAAGTTTAATTCCGTTTAACCCTCTGCTCAGCTGTCAGAACAAATTGTCCGTTGTCCTTCAGGAAAGTCCAATTTCGGTGAAGGTTACTTTGAAGGACCTGTGTGATCCATAGTGTGCTACGGAATGAATCTTTCTCTCTGCTGAGACTTTTTAATCAAAAATTTTAAGAAAATGGAATACGCCTACAGCGAGGATTCTGTGTGCGATCGAAGGGCAGTTGGTGGCTGGACATGCTTGACATTTTATTGATTTTCTTTTCCCCCTCAGAAATCCCAGTTTGTCTTCACCGTGCAGTTTCCTTTTTGGTTGGTTGTATTTGGACATGGATTTGGCTGAAGATAAGACCTCAGCAGGATTTTGGCTGGTGCTGTGTTATTTAATGGTGTGGAGCAGTCATTGCTTTAAAAGTACTGAACTGGCTAATACATTTTTCAGCCCGCTGTGTAAAATATTTTATTATGTTCCCTTAAACTTACACTTATCACCGGAGATGTTAAAGGTACCATGGCAGTCTTTAAATAACGCATTTGAAGGGTCAGAAATAGCTTGTGGTTGCCAAAAGATATTAATTTTCATTATTAGTGAAAAATGACTAATAATAATGGCTCTGGTTGTTGTTTCCATGAAATAAAAATGCACGCACAGGAGAGACACTGCAATGGCGAGTTCAAAATGAGCAGATACAACAGATACAGATGTGACTTTCACTTGTTGAAATTAAAGGTAAGAATTAAGTTAATGTGCCCAAAGCTGTTGATGGTGCGCAGGGCATCATATTGATGCCAGACAACATCACTTGTAACTGAACAGGATTGATAGTTATAGGGGGCGTTTTGAGATCATCCAATCAGAATGCAAGCTGCAAATCGGGTGACTGCTTCTCGTGTCAAAGTGAAAGTGAAGTGATTATCATTGTGTTCATTATTAGTGTTACTAATTACTAACAGAATGATGTGGTTATTGATTAGTTGCCCTGTGTATTGTCACCTTAACTCCCAAAACATCGGGTCTCTGACTCCCCAACCTGTGAAATCACATCCTGCTGCCAAATTGCATTTCAAGTCTGCCCCTCTAATGCATCCTGCAGATATTAACATCCACCCCTCTGATGACCTTCGAGAGAATAAACTTGACGTCCTAGGCTTGACACATCTGCTGTGAAGGCATAACAGACGTAGCAACAGTAACTAAGGAGGGCGGGACTTGGCGAAGGGTCAGTTAGGGACACTGATGTGTATTGACCTTTCTCAGGGTTAGGAACCTGTGGCCTGGCTATG
This sequence comes from Denticeps clupeoides, assembly GCF_900700375.1. NCBI lineage: Eukaryota > Metazoa > Chordata > Actinopteri > Clupeiformes > Denticipitidae > Denticeps > Denticeps clupeoides. The sequence continues at coordinate 5,837,276 of NC_041724.1, forward strand.
ATGATTGTTCACAGCACCACAGGCAGTCAGATCATGTGAAAGTCCTCCTTGACCTTATCCTGAAAGAGGCTCTGTGTGTGTGTGTGTGTGTGTGTGTGTGTGTGTGTGTGTGTGTGTGTGTGTGTTCGTGTTCTAATCTCTGGGTTCTCCTGTTTGTGCAGGCGGTGTGCCTGCGACGGATCTTCTGAGAAAGGGCCTGAAAGACCTGCAGGATGCCGCTCAGCATGTCCGCACCACCTTTGAGGTGAGGCTTGTTTCCCTCCACCCTTCTTTTCTCGCTCTTGCGTTTCCTGGTCGTTTTGGACGCCGCCCTCGCCCCTCGCCATGTACCTCCTTCCCTTTCCTGTTCTGGAGAGCAAGAGGCACGAAAGGACAGAACAAACAGACCCCCACCACCACCACCACCCCACGTCTTGTGATCTGTACATCCTGAATGGGATGAGAGGAAGGACGAGGTCCTTCTTTATCTGGAGGGTCCACAACAAAGACTCTTGAGACAATCAGATATGTGAACGTCTCACACCTGCAGTTCAAGTCCAACAGAAAAACAATGTCAGATGCTGGTGAGCGACGTGGAAACTGGGTTCACTTGTTTGACAAAAACTCTAGCACCTCTGGGTTCTTCCATGAAGTAAAACTTCACCTGAAGACATGAAAAAATTGCTATTTTCAGCTGTTCTGTTTCAAATTTAGGGTTTTGTGTGTCAAAGCTTAAGAGAAATTATAATTCCTCTTAGTAACTAAATGCACGGAATAGTACAGTGGAGAAAAAAACAAATCCTGCTGTCCACACATATCATACCATACATACATATCATATGCTGTCCATACATATTTATGCATGTCCAAGCTGAATTAACTTAATATGTATGGTATGAAGTAATAAATGATTTGAGTAGCATGTTTAATTTGGATTCAATGCCAAATCACATTTGATCAACTTAAGTCATTTGTTACTTAAAAATAAATCAAGCTGATTTTACTTAATTTGTATGTTTGAAATAATGCAAAGGATTTAGGACTATCCTAACTAACCAAATCACATGGACCTGATTATTTTTTTCAGTGTAGTAAACAGTACAGGCGTGCTTGTAGGGTTGAGACCCTGTGGACTGCGGGTAGCATTACGTGAGCATGTGACATGAGGATGACCTGTGCATAAGGACGTTGAACAGGGCATCATTTGTCCTAATTGTCCTACAGAACATTTTACTAAACCTGAATAAGGGCCTTGAGAACGTGGTGGGAACGGCCTGGGGAGACTGGGGAGGAGAACAACTGCAGCTGTGAGGGGGACGTGAAATGGTTATTAAGGATCTTTTTGTTTTGTGTCTGCATTGTCACCATGTAAAATTTCCACATGAGTAAATTGAGACATTTCATTTCGATAACTGGTCCAAAATGTTGGATTTCATTCCAGTTTTTGATTGAAGTGTGTGGTGTTCACTTTCTGCTTACCCCCCCCAAATTATGAACAGTTGCTGAATCTGTGCAGAGTATAATTTTTTTGAGGAAAAGAACGAAAGAGAAAGGAATACAGGCAGGACAGAGTGAAGGAAGGAAGTAGAGAGGGAGTGGTGGGTTTTTCTCATGGGGTCGTCCGGAGGTACTTGTCAAATAAAGCAGAGCTGCACTTCCAGCAGGAAGCCTGGACCTGCTCACGCCCAGAAATTATATATATACATCTCACACACGCACACACATCAAGGTTGAATGTTTTTTTAAAAATGATCATTATAATGTAAATGTAACAGTACTAATAGCATAACCAGTGCTTTGTTACTGTTCCTTCTAGGCCAAGGTGATGGACTGCAAGGACCAGCCGCAGGGGCCGATGCAGTGAAAAAAAAGTCCAGAACGTTCTGTGTGTGACCAACATGGCACCGGTCACATGAAACACGTGTGAAGGGCTGCGATTCGCTTTCAGGCAAAACAAAGGCCGAGCGGATCACAGGACACTTTTTGTACAGTTTTTTTGGGGGGTTTTTTTGTACAACTTTTTTTGGTCACATTTCTCTTCGTAATGAATTTTTAAAATTAACTTTATTCGTTAAACATGAACCAGCTGAGTCTGTTGAACTTGCAAATTTGCAAATGACGTTGCTTGAAAGATTGCATAATTGAGTGCCGCTTCCGACGATGCTTGGCAGAGTTATGAAACCAGCCCTTTGACTGGAGGAATCTCCTTCACCGCTGCGCCCACCGAGCATAATCGGTACGACGACTTTCATTATTGCAGGAATGCGGCCGCCGCAGACGCCACCTGGACCCATGCTGCTGGTGGGCACAACCAACTCTCATCTCTCATAACAAGCATGCAGGTTAATAAACGGCCACCTTCATTTTGTTTTTGCGATGAAATAATAGGCCATTTATTGCTGTGTTTGTCAACACTTTGATATAAAAGCTTTTGTTAATACTCAAAAACACAAATTATTATATTAATGGTTGTAACATGACTAACCCAAAAGACAGATGATAAATCATGAACTATAGAAAAATAAGGTAGTTCAGTGGAAAAATATGTTGTGATTCAAATGAACAGTCAGAGAAAAAAATATATATACAGCTCTGGGGAAGGAACATTTTTTTTTTTCGAAAACTTAACTTGCTGAGCCCAACCAAATCTCGCCAAAGATGGAAAAGTTTCAGGACTTCATATTTCATCTTGTTTTGACTGTTAACCCTGCCCTCCCCTTCCTAAGTGAAATGGTTATGCTTGTATTATTTATTAGCAGCTAAAGCTTTGGTTATTTAGTTTTAAATTTAACCAATTTCAGCAAATAAATGGTCTTCATTTCCCCCAGAGCTATAGGGGTGTGTGTATACATACATATTTACATATATATACATGTAAAACATACATACATACATATTATATGTGTGTGTATATTCACCCACACACATATACATAAGGCATTTTCTCCATGTTTGCCTTGTACAATTTTTGATATAACTGATGGATAATTAATATAATGAACCTCTAAAATGAACCTAACAGACCTTTAGTTGAGGACTAGTATATAATACAAGCTCCATTATAATAATATTTAGTTCATATGGATTATATGCTTCTATGTACAGAATTGGCCCCCTCTGCCCAGTGGTCTGTACAGGTTTTTTTTTTTGCAGCACATTGCCATGTGCTTGTCCTCGTTCAGAGTTGTCCAGACTCAACACTTGAAGATCATGGGCTCAATAAAAAAAAAAAAAAAAAAATCCTTCATGTCCTTGCATTCCTGTCCCCAGTGGTTTCTGCTTGGTGGCTTGTCAGTTTGCCGCTCTTCTTTAATTTGTTTATTTCCGCCCGGTGGGCTGTCCAAAGCTGCAGAGGGAAGTGGTTCTGTGTCGAGTTACCTCATTTGCAGGGAAAGGGTCTGTATATATCTGGGTTGGGGCGGGGCACCGTCCCGTAGGCCTGCTTCTTCAGGAGGAGCTAAACTTCTGGCTGGAGCGCGAGCTGGTCCGGTCCAGGCCGTTACCGTGACATGAGCCCTTCCAGCGCACAACGGACCCTCTCTCATCCATCGGGCTGATGTCCCTTCTGCACCAACAGCACAAGCAGGACTGTGGGGGGAGGTAAATTATGGACAATTACACCCTGCTGCTATAAACCATGAAAAAAACATCCATGTCATAATAATGATTATTATAATGCTTATATTGTTATTTGACAAAAGGTTTTTAAAAAAGTCCTTTTGGGGTTTTTTTTTGTGATGAGAATAGGATAAAAACCAAGGTCAAACATTAATGTCATTATACCCATGAAACATGATTTGCTTCACTCAAGGCATGTAGACAAAAACAAGATAATTGAGAATTAAGAAATGAAAAAAAGTGAACTATGTAATTATTCTGTTACTGTAAACACATAGAACAGCAGAACGTACCTGAAAACAGTTTTTGAACTTTTGGCTGACAAAGTAAAGTGCCACGGGGTTGATGCAGGAATTGAGCGAGGCCATGTTGATGCCGATGTAATCCAAGACCAGCAGGAAGCTGGCGGAACAGAGGGGAGAGGGGAGTCAGAGGTGAGCAGGAAGGAAAAGGCCGAGATGGACGTCGGGCTTCCTGCGTGTGCCATAGCCTGCCCTGTCGGTGCTTCCGTAATCACCGCTGTTTGGCGTTCCCATGTCAGCATGCTTACTTTACTTTACAAATCACCGTATGTAACCTATACTGTATATACTCGGCAGCCAGGAGTGAAGAACTTATTTCATTTTCAGTCTAAATTCAGACGCAAAAAAATTCCACCTGAGGCTGCAAAAAAAATTACCACAGTCCAGATAGACTAAACATGGCAAGGAGCTCAACCTTTGACCAATGTTTTATCAAAAGCTTAAAATACAAAACTGGTCTCAGAACAGCTGAGGGGCCCAGAAAAAGTGCAAAACGGTTGAACTGCAGAGCTACTGGGTTAAGTATATTTTAGAAAAGTTTATCAATGAAGACCATGAGGTCTATGAGTCTATGACCATGAGGTCTACTGCATTTCGTTGCCCTGTACTTGTACATGTGTAATGACAATAAAGTTGAATCTAATCTAATCTAATGAGGACCAAAGAATCTGAGAATCTTCACAGACATGAGGAGCAAAGCTTTGCCATGTTCTGTAGCTGGTAAAAAGAAAATTTGGGCTTCGGAAGAAGAAACGTAGATCCAATGTACCTGAGCAGCTCACAGCGGTGAGGATCGTATGGGTCGTAGATGGTCTTCTTCAGAATACGACTGAGGTGGAGAGGTAACCAGCAAAGAGCAAAGATCACCACCAGGCAGAACACGGTTTTGGCCACCTCCCGGCGCTGAAAGAGGATTCGACAGCCTTCGGTTTGGATCATCGACGCCGCGCAACAATGTAGGAACATCTGGAAGTGGCGGCGATCAGTACCTGCTTCATGTGGTCGTTCAGGGCGATGCGCATGCCCTTCTTCCGGCTCAGCATCTCACACGTCATCAGCGTGTAGAAGATACCAGTGCAGGCGAGCGGCAGGCAGAAGTAGAATCCAAAGAGCCACCAGTCCTTAACCTCCTGGTAGAACTGGAGAGGCAGAGGAACACTGCCATTGAACATTACTGATCCTTTTATCAAGGCTTTAGCAGCTCGAAGAATCTCTCCTGTGGTCGGGACCATGTGCACATGGCGTCGTCTGCAAACTTGCAGAATTAAAAAAGTTGCTAAAAATATCTTGTTTACCCCAAAGAGGAATCATAGTCCTGCTGTAATGGCCATTAAAGCAAACCTCATTTAAACATTCCAGAAGATCTCACACAACAGTTCAAAGCATGGCAACATGGAGTGCGCTGAGTGACTTCTTCAAATTTCTGTCCACAGAATCATGTATTACGGAAAATTACAGAAAAATTACATTACATATTAGTCCTCAGCATTACACTATAGTCACTATAGTTTTTAAAAGAATCTATTCTGTGATTAAAATCTGTTATAAATATTTCTTAATTAGTGATTAGATGATTTTTGATGATTTTTAGTGATTAGATGATTTTTCTCACATTTATGCTGCAAAAAAAAAAACGTTTTTGTAATGTATTTTGAATACATTACTGAATAAACCTATGGCAATGCATTCAGCATATATCCCAACCCTGTTTATAATAAAGCTCTTGGAATAAATTTTTAGAGAATATATAGGTGAAAAATTGTGTTTGATCCATGATTGTATAGGTTGGTTAAATCAAAACATGAACTGATCTGCACAAAATCAATACATCCTCATTTAATCAGCTGCATGGGTTATTCATATTTTGAAAACATAAATACATGGTGGAGAGTTTAAGGTTGTCATTCTAAACAAGGTGTTTAAAATGTAATTCATCTCTAAAAGTGCACTCACCTGCATGAAGCGGGTGCTCTGCTGCGGATGAAGCAGGCACACCCTTATCTTGTTCCCGCGGTACGGAGTCTCCATCATGTCGAATGCCAGCACCTCAGGAACGGCCAGCACCACCGCCACCACCCAGATGAGAGTCACCTCCACCGCCTTCCACACCGGGATGCCCATTCCCTTCACCCGGCTCCATGATGTCACTGCGTGGTACCTGAGGAGCAACATTTTTGGCATTTACGGTTTATTCACTGTGCAAGTACATCCTTATTGAATGAATGCATCTTTTAGCACGAACATTTGCATTTTGGTCATGCGTTCACTCACCGGTCAATGCTAAGGGCACAGAGGCTGAGCACGGTGATGCCCACCGATGCTTTCTGAATAAAGGGCATCAGCTTGCAGATATAAACTCCAAATGGCCAGTCCTTGGCCAGCAGCTATACACAAAAGAACAAATGCAAACAATTAGTAACTTACCACAGTAAGTATTTATCACAACAGCTACTTACTTCATTATTAAATTCTTAAATACTTCATTTTAATTACATTTGATGTATTACATTAATTACATTACATATGACACAGTTTTCACATTTCACATCTGAGGTTTTTGGACTAATTAAAGAAACATATTCCATCAAGATTTACCCAGGAAAATAAGAACAGTTCTACAGTTCTAAGCATATCATTAAATTCAACAGTAATGACTTTTGGCTCAAATTGCCATTCCCACAATCCCAAAATTCCAACTCAAGTAGCAAATCTGATTTTTTAAAAAGTGTCTTGCACATCCAATTGCATCTTAAATTTATTTGACTTTCTCTTATTAGACAGACAATTGAATTATCTAATAATGCCATTTGTATTTCTGATAGCCTCTCTCCTTCCTACGACTGAACGGCATGTAGTTCGGTAGTTGTAGTTAGTGCTTTATGACAGAGAGTATAATTTGTCTCTGTCAGAGCGAGGGGTGGAACGGAGGTCCCCCGGTGCCCATACAACAGCCCATGCAGCAGACTGTGACTAAGCCAGTCCAGGAGATAATAGACAAATCCGTTATCTGGACAGGCCTCTGGCTCTGGCCCTCCTGTTCCCGTTCCTCCAGGCTGCCCTGTACCTCAGCCACGAGAGCAGCATTTACTACACAGACCACGCCTCATGAACCAGGGTGTGCACGTTCCCACGGCGGGGCAAAAATCAAATGAACAAATGAACATGATGGAATGAACAAAAATCAAGATTTTTGCCGTAGTTTGTTGATGGTCCCTTGCTCGTTTTCAAAGCGAAAATATTTTACATGCATTATTTTCTGCAGATTGACGGTAACAGTGCGCACTCTCAGTTCGTGGCCCTGGGCCTTCACAAGTCACAGGACACAAACATATGAAATACATGTCTGTCTGTTTTCATTAACCAGCTTCCACTCAGCTGCTTATCGGCCACCCCTGCAACGTGTGTTTGGATTCATGCCCCTGGTATTTAGACTGAGCGAAAAAGCTCCGTCTGGGACGGATTTCCAAAGAGTCTCTGAGCAAAACAACTGATGTAAGATTAGCAGCGGTTTACACGAGATCACTTTCTGAGGAGTTAACCCAGTTCTCCAGCCACCCCGACCATGCATCAGCCACAGAGAAGGCCCAGATCGCTCACCTTGAACACGTTGATGGGTATGGCGATGAGGATGTACAGCAGGTCCCCGAGCGCCAGCGAACCAATCAGCACGTTGGGCCCGTTCCGCATGCACTTGTTCTTGTAGATGATGCGCAGCAGGGTGGAGTTCCCAATGATCCCCACCACAAAGATGATGCAGGACACCACGGTGTTGATGTACTTGAAGGCATTCTTGATCTCCGTGGGCTTAATGCACATTGGGGGGTTGGAGACCCTTGGGGGTCCTTGCGGGCCGCTGGGACGGTCAGCAGGAATGGAGGCGTTTCCTCCAACCGAGGCAGCAGCTTCCGTCCCATCGCTAGGCCCGTCTGCGAGGTTTGGACGCAGAGAATCCCGACTTAAGCGCGAACGTCCGCAACATGAGCCCACAATTAACAAGAACATCATCGCCGTGGTCTTCATCTTCTTCTCCAGGATCCACACTTCCCTTTAAGACTTCCTCTTGTCCTGGTCACCTGGGGAAAGCAACACGTCAGTGGAGGTCCAGTGGAAACTTGGTCTCGAGCATTAAAAAAGGTTTATTTAAGAATGAGCTTCTAGGCCAGAATTTTCCTTCATCAGGCCGAGATGTTAAGCAGATGTTGTCTTCAGCAGAGGCCACACACAGCTTTACCAAAACAAGGCCATTTCTCTTATTATACATACAGTCTTCAAAAAAAGTGACCTTTTGATCTTTTTCAATGTTTAAAAAAACTACAGACACAGAAATATTCGAATCGTTTGTCTGCATCCCAGCCTCCCAATTTTCCCTGGAATATGTGAATGCATGTCAAATGTCTAAAAAGTAATGACATTAATGTAGATCTTACTTTACTTTACTTTACTTAGCAGACGCTTTTATCCAAAGCGACTAACAAGAGGAAGACACCAGCAATTCCCGTTCGGTTTCTATAGATTTTGAGTTTACAAAACTAAGAGCCATGATCCTTGTCAGGAAGGAACATGCTCGTAAATTGTTAAGTGCAAGACGAAGAAAATGTTTTATTTTATTTTGTGCAGTGTGTGTGCATGTGCGTGTGTTAGTGTTAGATTTTCTCGTTCCTTGAGCTATACGTCCATTGTAGGCATAAACTGTAATTACAAGTATTTAGAATATTTAGAATATTCCAGAATATTTACAGTTTAAATATCATCTACATGTAAAACGTACAACATACAGTACAGGCTAAAAGTTTGGACACACCTTCTCATTCAATGTGTTTTCTTTATTTTCATGACCATTTACATTGGTAGATTCTCACCGAAGGCATCAAAACTATGAATGAACACATGTGGAGTTATGTACTTAACAAAAAGTGGAGACCCGGCCTCCACAGTCACCGGACCTGAACCCAGTCGAGATGGTTTGGGGTGAGCTGGACCGCAGAGTGAAGGCAAAGGGACCAACAAGTGCTAAACACCTCTGGGAACTCCTTAGAGACTGTTGGAAAACCATTTCAGGTGACGACCTCTTGAAGCTCATCGAGAGAATGCCAAGAGTGTGCAAAGCAGTAATCAGAGCAAAGAAACTAGAATATAAAACATGTTTTCAGTTATTTCACCTTTTTTGTTAAGTATATAACTCCACAGTGAGAATCTACTAATGTAATGTAAACTTTTGGCCTGTACTGTAACTGGTAATGTGCGAAATATTATATTCAAGGACATATTAGTAGCCCTGGGCCTTATTTTCACTTCTGGACAAAATATTAAATCTTTTTCTTTTTTACTCATAATACACTTCATTGTCAGTGACAATGCAACCGTGGCTGCTACAAAAACAAGTCAATGCTTTAATTCAAGCACCATGATTGGCTAACTGAATAACGCCTTGAAAATGTTCCCCTATTCGCTGGTTGCTGATAGTTTGGAGGACAAAGCAGCAAACTGTGTTGGTCCAGACCCTTGACTGAAGACGGCCTATATATTTTTTTGTGCTTTAGGAACAACAGGCCCTCTCACTGGTCATAAAACGTCCCCCCTGGGCTCATCCGTATTATCATATTACCACGGAGGAGAATGGACACAGAGCGAGCTTGTTCCCTGAAGCTCCTTCAGCTCTCGGGGGGTGACAAGAGTCATACGTGTGCCCTCTCCTGCCATGCGGCCCATTGTGCATGAATGGGGTGATTGATGAGCGTCAAAATATTTAAGAGGATCGGAGAACAAAAGGTAGTTTTTTGGGGCAGACAGTGAAGTTCATTTTCACAAGTGGCCCATCATCTTCTGGCCAGACGGCCTCGGGGCAGCGAGAGAACCGTCTGCGAGAGCCTCCAGCTGCACATCTAACTCTGGTCATACATTTTGGTCATACACATATGAATCGTTTTCGACCCGGAGCAGGGTTCTCTCAAGATGCTCATCTTGAAAAGTGCACGTCCCGTCACTCATATTGCCTGGGGACAATTCTCAATTTCCTGAATCCCGCCGCTGCTAAATGCTGTGAACTCTGACCGGAGATGTTTTCAGAAGCAGGGCGCAGGGTGAACAGGGCCAAAGACAGACAGATCTTCATTAATTATCATCAACTACAGCCCAGGATCATTTTAACCCCAATGGTCAATGGGTCAGAATTATTTTATTTGAATGACTGGATTATTCAATAATTTATTTATTTATACCAATTTAACACTAAATTGGGGTCAAAAGAGAGCAAAAGGGAAGACATATAAAGACACACACACTGTATTTTTAATTCCTTTGTAATAAGGGTAATAAACTAGTAATATATGTATTATAAATAAATAACTAACTACCCCTGAGTAATTATGATTTCTAAAACTAAACATGATAATACTAACAATTCAAAAGCAAACAGGATCTGTATATCATGCAATTTGTATCTGTTTGTATATATTTATGTTTCACCAAGGATGTAAGTATAAAGCGCGCACGCATGCACACACACACACACACACACACACAAAAACACACACACACACACACACACACACACACACACACACACACACACTCACAGTTTATGTTTATGTAGTGTATGAAATGACAGCCGAAATGCAAACTCACAACTACATTATTAATAAATGAAATAACGAATTCGAGATTTGGCTATTAGAGCATCTTGCATTGTCTTCTGAAGTGACTAATGTCTATTTTAGTTTAAAAATGCCGTAAAAAGGTTTTTGATTAAATAACTTCCAAGAAAAAGTAAGTACTTTTACTTACTGCTGACGGTGGGATGCCGCTGCGGAACGTTTTTTTTTTTTTTTGTATTTTGCACCCGTATAATCCACGGATCGGTAAAATATTCCAGCTGCTACGGTGCTTCGCACGAACCGGGATTCTCTGCTGGGGAACCCGGGTCTGTCATTTCTCTGGCCGGCCTCGCGTCGACTCCGCGCCGCGCCGGACCCCCGAGCGCTTTTATAGCGGCCGAAGGCGCGCGCCCGCGCCGCGGCCAATCAGCGCGGTGCTCGGCTTTTTACCCATCATCCTTTGGTGCAGTGATCAGTGGCACCTTGGCGGCTCGGGATTCGAACCGGCAACCTTCCAAACCCACATTTATAAGTCAAGATAAATAACAAACAGTTCGTGCAAGACAAAATTCATTAATATACGTTCTCCGAAAAAATCTAAAACATTTAAATACACTTATACAGTTTATGTTTTAAACATTTACATTTACAGCATTTACATTTACTACATTTATCAGACGCCCTTATCCAGAGCGACTTACAGTCAGTAGTTACGGGGACGGTCCCCCTCTGGAGACACTCAGGGTTAAGTGTCTTGCTCAGGGACACAATGGTAGTAAGTGGGGTTTGAACCTGGGTCTTCTGGTTCATAGGCGAGTGTGTTACCCACTAGGCTACTACCATCCCACTTTAAATGATTTTGGTATCTGGAAATGTCTGTTAATGATCAAAGATCTGCATACATGTCGAGAGGAACTTTATCAGAAACAATAAGTCTTGACTTCCAATTTAATACTGCGTTCATTAACACAGTACTAGGCAGTAATGGCCTAGTACTAAGGAAGTGGTCACATAATCAGAAGGTCGCAGGTTTGAAGGTGCCACTGATGTGCCACTGAGCAAAGCACCTTCCCCACACACTGCTCTCTGGGCACCTGTGATGACTGCCCACTGTATTAATGTATTTATGTTTGCTATAGAAAGATTGTTAATAAGGAACTGTAGAACATTTTCACAGTTTTTGGATTGTTTTTATTGTTTTTTTTTATTGTAGTGTTTGAGTTGAACCATACAACTTGGTACTTTTGTGGCCAACTGTGCTTAAAAATGTTTTATGGGGTGGTCTGAACATAGTTTGTATGTTACACTTAAAAGTTGAAGAAAAAAAACTAGTGCTGTATTGGATTTATGACTAGTCTTTTTTAACATCTAGTCATTGAAAGACTTTTACTCAAAGTAAAGTTGAAATTAAATTATTTTTTACTTTCACTCAAGAAGATTTTTTAGATTGGTACTTTTTATTGAGTACAATTTAAGCAATGTAAAGATACTTAATCAGTACTTTTTCCATCTCTGGTAAATCATTATTATTATTATTATTATTTTTTCTTTCTTTTTGTGCTTTTTTCATAGAATTTCTAAATGATCTGACACTTTGGACCCACCTGTCACAAAACCACCTGTTTTCACTGAGTCCTGAATGTCATTTTTATGTTGACATCAATTGACACTACGGTTGAAGGCCTATTATGTTTCATTGGTTCCCATTACAATGATGCAGTTAAGTTCAAACCTTCAAATAAATGCTGTGTAATAACGCTAAATGAGCTAGGGCATGTTTGTTGGTCTGAAAACAGACATCTGGACATAGAGAAATGCTCCTTGTCTGCTCTTAGTCAGGACAAGCGTCACCTACGGCAACACATGATGGCTTAATAGCGTTTCAATTAGTGCTGCGGCCTGTAACAAAGACAGCCTGTCTGTGACATAAAAATAAATCTTAAAGAATCTTTAAATAGCTTGTTGAAGTGCCAAAAATAAAGAAATTACTCCCGGGCCAACTGGAATGTTTTTCCATCTGTGGCCCACAACAATGATCACTTCAACTAGTTGCACCAATGAGAACAAAAAGAATTTGTGTCAAATGCACAGAAAGAAGGAACCTCTTTTTTGTCAGATGGACAAAACAATTAACGCTAAGGAGTTGGCTTGATGTGTGACGTATGAAAGATAAGTTACATCTTGGTAAATCAAAGGCTCTGTTTGCTGGACTTTGGATTATTTATGGCAGCGACTTCCCTGAAAAGCTGGACGGTTTTCAGCAGGCCTACGTGTGTGACATGAGGAACATGACAATTCTTGGTCCACGGGGTGCAAAACAAAGGCGTTTGCTGAGGAAACCTCTATCATGGCGGCTGTTGCAAAAATAAAAGTCTGCCTGTTTTTTTCTGTCTGTCTGTCCATCTGTCCATCTACAGTCTTTTGACTATAGGTTTGTGGGGGGTGTTTACAAGAGTAACTAGTCCTGGTTGTCACCTTAAAACCCCCCTCTACACTTAAAATTGTACATTGGAATTGATTACAACACATTTGCCTGAAAAGTATAGAAAAGCATCCTTAATTACCAATACTGCAATGACAGCTTTGAAGGGTCCTCAGTTCAGTTCAAAAGGATTTTACAAGGACTGACATTACGTGGTGGTGAAGCTGCGGTATTGGGAAAGAGAGGTCTGGAAGGCGTGGATAAAATTACAGGCCTGGCTGGCTAACCTGAACGGACACCGGGAAACACTGATCACTCTTTATTGGGCCAAAAAGATGTACTCTGCCAAAGCCACAACCTTGTAAATGATATTCTGATCCAAGCCGCTAGACGTGTGTTCATTTAAATGCAGAATTACAAATACAAATATTCATTTGAAATTATTTAGCAGTTGTTGGAATGAAAATCAAGAAACAGAATCATTATAGTTATTACAGTTTTTGTATTTGTTTATTCACAAACTTGATAAAAAAATTACACAGTGGCCACGTGTCTTCTGATGACAAGACACAAGAACTAAGATAAGATAACTGAGGCAGGATCATATAAACAATGAAGTAACCAGTGATGACAAGACAAGGCACAGGTGCAAAGTGGGCGTGGCCATTGACCCCATGGGTCATGGCCAGGTACCCCATTTGTCCAGCTAGAATGACAATGGTTAATGATAACATAGTCTGATTCTCACTGAAATCTATTAACAGCTAAGTTAATGGATCTCATTGTTCCTTTTGAGCAGTTAGAACCAGACAATCAGAGACAGTCGTTGTAAACTGGTCATGCTGCTGAATTGCATGTCCAATTCTCAGACACCAGAGAAAAAAAATTAATGCTACAGACTATAGTATTAAGAGTTTTTTTTGTCAAATTGTGCTGCTTTAACTGTCATGATCATGAATGAAAAGAAAAGCCAAGAGAAATTGGAGACTTTTTTTACTTTGATTACGACAACACTAGATATGTTTCTTGAAACATGGAATAGTATTCTTTGGAATTCTGTGTTATTCTCCTTGTAATAATTTAATGCTTTGTAATTTAAGGCTCTCACAATGATTAAACAATTTTCAAATTAAAATGACCTCCATAGTCCTCTATGCAATTTGATGTTTATTAGCAGTGTAAGCCTTAGATGCCTGGTTAACAAAATATTTCATTCAATTTCCTCAATTATTATAGTACAGTGGCAAAAGTTTGGGGGCCCTGGATTAAAATCACAATAATAAAAGAGCAGCGCATGCCTGCTAACCTTGCATAATTTGAATGGCTACAAAAGCTGTGATGTTGCTGAGATATGTTGCTGTTGCTGATGCAGGCCGGTGCATACTGCAGCCATTATGGTGTGAGTGACAGCGAGGAGGAACACGCCACATTACAACACGGCCTCCCTCTCAAGGACAACAAATCATCTCCCAATAAAATGTGGGAATTCCAACGTGTGTCGTTCATTGCAAACATTGCTGTAAAACCAAACTTGACTTTCCATTCGTGTAATTGCCTTTAAGTGCTGTTTTATAGCTTAATATTACAGTAACGCTGATGCTTTGCAGATGGTGGAATGAGTTATTTTGACATTGACTACCCGAACACATTTATGTTGATTTGTACCAGTTAATAACCGGGTTCCACGGATGGACATTTTCATAACATCCCCTTTCCTGTTCATTCTTAGTCTCAGGGACAGATGCAATTTGTTGTAAAACGACCTTCGTGGGTATTTGTATAACTGTTGTTTTTTCTGACCCAAGGGTCAGTCCCTGCAAAAAGGCAAAAACCCCAAATAAACAGACAAAAATATATAATAATAATAATAAGATAACTGGGTAGACTAAAAATAAAGAAGATAACTATCCGTTCCAGGTTCATTACAAATACAATAAGCTGATTTGGGATGCTGGTTGGGACAGCCCGTTGGTATCTTTTCCCCCCTGGTTTAAGTGCTGTCACATGCCAAGTCCATTTGGAGACAACATGTTCGGCGCAGACCTTACAGAAGGCCTTGATTCGTCTCCGTACGGAGTTCCCCCCTCACGCAATCAGCTGGAACGCAGCTTTTTTCCCCCAGCGCGATTTCACCCTAGATTCCCACATCTGTCCAAACTCTGCAGTGCGCACATCAACACCAGTGAGCTGCCAAACAGCCCCTCACATCAAGAACGATTAAGATGTGAAGTTTCGATGAATTTTCCACGAGTCGACCTTGCAGAAAATTATTATTATTATTATTATTATCGTCAGGTTTGGTAAGGCACAGTAGATTGCGCCAAGATGATTCTGAGTTCTGAGGAACATGGAGCGAAGACCAGGCAACAGCCATACAACAGCAAGGTGGACATATGGTTACTATTGTTGTCCTGGCCTGATCCGCATTCTGCTGTAAATCAATGTTTGATTTGTTATTGGTATCTGGTTATGGATTGAGATGTTTTCCTACGGGCAGAATCCTCAGCTCCTGTCCCAGATCCAGATCCGTCTGTCTTTCCCGGTGCAGGCTCCTATTGAATAGGACTGTGGCCTTTTCTTCACAATTTCTCCAAGACAAATGAAATTCTTACAGTAAATGAACTTTTTACAGTAAAACAACTTTACAGGCCATGAAGGTATGTTGTACATAATTTATCTATGTATGTCTATGTCTAGGTTAATGTAGGTGTGATGTCACTAAATGTCCACATATTTGTTCCCTACATGAAATGACCACATGCATTTTTGTGTAATGTTTCTAAAGGAAGATGGAGAGTAGCCTGGACAAGTTGCATTTTGATGGAGTATCTTCTGACAGATGTAAAATGGCCAGTCCGGGTTCGAGGAGACCCCTCGGGAGGCCTCTGGTTTGTATCTGGGCCAGGGGTTCAGCTTGAAACGGGTGTGTCTGGTACAATTCAACTGCCAACCCCCCATTACTCAAAGTTCCTCTTCGCTCCTAATGGTCTCTCTTCTCTTTGCTGCCTTCCTCCCCTCTCGCTCTGCTTTTTGGCTTCCTTCTCTCTCTCTCCGTCACATTTTATAAAGAACACCCTTCCAGACGCAACCTCCTTCCTTCTACGTCTCTGGCTGCCATGGGAAACCGGACACTGGGTCATCACTGACAGAGGACGGAGTGGCCGTACACATCCTGGCCACTTGTTTAGAATCCCTTGGAACGGCAGGAGTTATCAAAGCCGCAGCTGCGGGGCTTCATGTGTGGGGCAGTGGGGGTGGTGGAGGGGGAGGGGAGAGGGGGGGGGGGGTCACAATAGGCCACTTGTCCTATTAGCAACAACGTGAACATGAAAACACAGAGGGAGCACCAGGATAGGCGGGCACTTCCTCGTGCCCGCTTTACTCACACCCCTTTGAAGGATTTGGAGAAAAGGCAAGAAAACAAGTGCCGGTGGGGACAGGGGTGCCGTTGAGCCGCGGAGGGGTCGGAAATATGCCTGACTTCAGCCAATGGGGTTCTTATGATGAGAATTAGGAACACAGGGCTCCATGCATGCAGCCTTCTTGGCAGAATGAGTGGTGCAGCATGTGATTTGGCGTGCTTCGCCTCGAATTCAATTAACTCCCAATACAATGTCAAGATCGCTGACTCTTTTATGTCTGATGCCCTTAGTATTTTTTGGTATTTTAGAAGATTTGACAAGCATCAGTACAGACATGCCTTTAGTTCAGAAAATAATTGCCCTTCAGACATTTAAGTGGTTTATATTCCAGCCACAGTGCCGCCTTAAAAAAGAAAAGAGATGTTTTGTGGCCTTCCCAGCACCAGCATATTCTTTTATTTTCTTTCCTGTGAATTAAATCATGACAGAAGGAAGAGAAGTTACCGAGGCAGGACGAAATCAGAGCAAGCAGGTCGCTTTTTCAAAGTTTTACGACCCCCAGTTCATGAAACCTTTCCTCTCATATCAGCAGGAGTGTTAACAGCGTGTCATTTTGAACAAGCTCAGAAAAACGCGGAGGGAAGTGGGATGAAATCGGAAGCGTTATCAGCACGCTGCCCGTGCGTGGAAAGATTTCTGCCTTTCGCTGGAAGATTCACCGGGTGTTGGCTCATCTGGGTTTAATTCCTCTATCGCTGATGTTTTTCGTAAGGGTTAAACAATTACTGCACAAGGAAAAAACCTCATGCATGAAAGGAGTCCATGGGTCCGAACATCCGTAGCTCGGGCTGAAGTGTTTCATGTCTGCCCTGTAATCTAATTTGTGACTGGCAGACATTTTAATTTGTGTCACAATGCAAATGATTGTCTGTTGAGGGTCAGGGACATACAATGATGCCTCAGACATCCAAAAAGCAAAAGGTTCTCCTTGCTCGAAGGGAAATTTTCAACTCTGGGTTGCACTGCATCCTGAATGAATAAACCTTTTTTTTTGGTAATTCTTGACCTTTGTCCATTGTGAACATGGAACTGGTAAAAAAAATAAAAAAGTAAAAATGCACTCCATTTTACAGCATCCAGCAACATGCAGAAAAACGATTAGATCTTCTGGCGCCAACAAGTGCGGAAATCAGCTGCAATCCGCCACTAGCACCTAGTAATATCGGTTTAAGTGCAAGCAGAAGAGGGTCTGGGTCGTGCTGAGAGCAAAACTCCGAAAACTCCCTCTTCGGATTCACACTGGCCAAGAACTGCAGCTTGAGAGGCGTGTGAGAGGAGGGATTTTTATGAAAAGCATGGCAACCTCACAAGCAACAAGGACCAAAGCATGTCCTACGAGGCTGAAACGGCGAAGAAGTCGGAAGGGCCTGGCCGAGGTTTATACCTGGAAATCACATCAACATCTCCGTCAGAGACAAGGCATCTGGTTCCTATTGCGACCCGTGCAGCTCTTGGGGAAGACGTGTCAGAAAGCTGTTGTGGTGAATTTCTGAGGTGAGAGCTGAAGCAGGGGGGCATAGGACATTTCCCTTCTGTCAGTATATCATAATGTTATGGAGACAAAATCTGAACCACAGACCAGTTTTCACCTGAAAGACTGACCATCATGCATGTGGATAATAATGAGCATAATAAATGAGCATAATTAAAACAATCGGTGGCGACCCTGAGTTCTGGATTCAGTCAAAGCAGACTGTACAATCGACTACATGCATGAGAAGGTGAGCCGAGACAAGGGACTAAATTAAAAACAGACCAAAAGCTAATTTAAAAATATTACTTAGCCTCTCATTTCAACTAACGATTGTGAGGTCCAAAAAGGTGCAAGATTTATAAAATAGAAATATAAAATATATCATCATCAAAAGCCGCTTCATGAGATGCTCATTAACATGAGTGTGAATGATAAAAAAGCTTCAGGACTGATGGAAACCGTCCCTGTTGTCCAAGAGGCCAAGAATGTAAAATGCTGCCATCACAGCAAAAGATCCCATCTTTGGAGCCTCAAATATTCCTGATGTAAAAAATGCAAGAGTAGGTGCGTTCAGACTTTTGACTGGTAGTTTATGCAACGTCTGGTTTCAGATGTAGCTATGCCACGAGTAGAGATCTTTTCTTAGAAATGTAAGTGGCAACAGAGGCAATATTTGTGCCGTTTGGGACAGAGGGTCACTTCTGGTTGTCAGTGATGCTCAACATGCACACAGATCCATTGACACATATTAGGAATTTGTCCATGCCAGGGAAATATCTCCTTCATCCCTGTTCAAAGGCGCACAGGCATTCCATCCAGGAAGCTGTCAGGCAAAGACAGGCCACAGGAGTTTATACCGGGGCAATTTATACATGATCCTTCATTTCACAGATTACATTTCACGCTATAAATCTTTATGAATCACTGTAGCCATATTTTCCCCCTATTTATGGGTGGTGTTCACAGCAGAAATGAAATTCCAGAGACTGTTTATGATTTGTCTTTTTTTTTGTTATTGACCCTATACAGGAAGAACCTGTTGGTGGTTTTCAACAACTTATTATATTAATAACTTTGCTTAGTTACCTAGGAATTTTCACCTCATTTATATCCAGCAGCAGGAAGAGGAAGCTTCTGTTCTGCCAAAGTATATACTTTCAGTCGCTTGACATAGAAGATTTCCACATAATGCTCCATAATACTTCATTTCAATAATATGATTATAGCTCAAAATGTATTAGATTTGATGGAAATCAGGCAGTTGTATTCATTGTGAAACTGGAGGATGGGACATGTCATTTAATATTTAAATAACGGGCTATCTTGCTCTCACAAGGTCGGCTCCAATCACTCCTCGACCAGAATGTCATGCAGGATACAGACATCCAAGAATCTGTTCAACCTCCTTCGCTGGACATCTGTTTCAAATCCCCTGTTTCTCCCCTCGCCAGTGTTCAGGTGCCTGGAAATGGAACCCACTGTGCTATTAACTCAACCGGTGGGAAATGAGGAAGGAGGATGGACAACCCGAAGCTTTCATCTTAATTCTTAAAAAGAAAACAGAAAAAGGAAGGAGGGAGAAAGTCCACAGCTGCACTGAGCTTTTCGGCAAGGCTACAGTCGAAAGTCCAGCTGCACGCCATGGGAAGGAACACCGCTGAGAAACGCAGAAGGTGACAGGGCAAGCGCTTGGTGCTTCAAACTTCTCCAATAATTCTGTTTTACACAGGAATGTCCCCAAAATCACAGACATTGTGAGTAATAGTGGGGCCTATTTAGAGCCTTTCTTCATGCTTTATTCTTCATGCTTTATTGTTTAACACATTTATAGAGGCATGTAACAAATTTTTTCCCCATGCATCCATTCCTCAAAATAACAAATGCTTCTTTTTTTTAAATGAGGTATGGACAAGCAGCAGGTGCATTCGGTGGTGGAAGGGATTCTGGCAGCTTGGGCCTGGGTTTTGCTAATTATATATTGTAAGTATTATTCTAAAAAAAAAAAAACAGCTAAAAGATGTAATTGTGTGTAAATCTGTAATGCCATGTTTGAATTCAACAATTTGGTGGAAGAGTAGATTTACTCATTCATTTTCACATGCAGGTCAATAAATGGA
This sequence comes from Denticeps clupeoides, assembly GCF_900700375.1. Lineage (NCBI taxonomy): Eukaryota > Metazoa > Chordata > Actinopteri > Clupeiformes > Denticipitidae > Denticeps > Denticeps clupeoides. The sequence goes on from NC_041724.1 coordinate 5,857,203, forward strand.
TAAATAAATGTGTTTTTGTCACTCTGTGCTTTGCACTGTGTGTCATATCAAATTAGGGCCCATTGTGTCACAGTTGCTGTAGAGCCAAACAGCCTTTTGCATAACGGCTGAAGAGCCAATTACGCCTCTACATCAAGCCCACAGCCAGACAATTCCTAGGTCAGCATCTTGACTGAGATGTTCCCCACTGACATCCTGAGCACCCATATAACTCCACAAGGCCTATTCACAAACACTCCATTGTGCAAGGAGACAGTGTGGGGCTCTCGAGCAGCTCTTATGAAGACTCAGTGACCAGGTATCATGTGATAGGAAGTCTGGATACAGAGGCAGCTTTGTGTGGAGAAGGCCAAACAACTGTATACCCAGGAGGTCTCCAGTTGTTCCACATGTTGCATGTAACAAGGGTGCTGAGATGTGGTCAAAATAATCTGGGATTTACACAATGGGTACAGCACGGGACTTTGATTAAGATCATTTATCTGCAACTGCAACTAGGTTTTAGATTCAGTTTTCATACAAGTCTTATAGAGATGACACACTAATATAATTTTTACAGGTGCTTTCGCTTCATATAGTGTTCTTTGGAATCGCAGTATATGAATGTAAGTCAATGTACATTGTAATCAGCGTAATTCAGTGTTAATTTGGAATTTTGTGGTTTTTGAATTAATGTTATCCATGTACCTTTCACTTTTCCCATTATTTTGATCACATTAGTCTAGACTTTGCATTACACTATTGTCCGCAGGAAGCTATTTTGAGTGACACATGCTGCCTCCCTTGGTGGTGCCCATGTAGCACCTCAGGCTATACATTTCTGGTTGTGCTTTGTGGGAATGTGGGTCTAGGGATCTAGGGAGGTGGCTCACCCAGTGAGAGACGAGCTGAGAGAAGACTCCTGGAGGCCAGCGGGGTCAGAGGTCCTTGTTCCTGCTCATGCGGTGGCTGTGCTGAATCAGTGAGGGGGTCTCGTTCCAGATGTGGCACCATGATAGAGGTTCATCTCACATTTCCCTCGATGTGGCCACCATACCTCTCACTCCATGTATAATATCTAACGTGAAAGGCCTCAGATACCTTGGGCACCAGCATTCCAGCTTCAGTTGTCCTTGTTAATTTTCTAGACTTTTGGGAGGGATGCAATTTGGCATTTGTCCAAAAGAAATTCCACTAATATCCGATGGCGATAAAACTCCCTTCTAAAGAATTTGCATTCATTTGTAATGAATATTTATGTCACGCTGACAGGGCTGACCGGGTCAGCACCAAGATGTTGGGTGAGTGTAAATAAATGTCATGATTCTTGGGTGCGGATTTTTTCAGTGCTTTTTAATTTACCCTGTCCCATGGCATCTATCTATCTATCTAATTCTATTCCAAAAATTGTCAGTGAAGTACAGTTAATGTCCCCACATCCTGTGTGCTTACAATATTGACTGGATAAAAATTCGATAGTAAATAATATTCATATCACAAATAAAAACTCCCTCCTGTTTAAACTAGTTAAACAGGCCTATGCTATTATAAAAATACAGTTCATAACGGAGAACCTCCATTTTCTGATGAAAAATGGCACAAATTAAGTGCACAATGATAACCTGTCTTGTACAGCATTTAGAGACTATCTTATCTCTTTAAATGGCACTTGACCACAACTTAACCACAAGACCGCAAGAGGAAAATCAGAGTGACCATGTTACCGCCAATAAAAAGAGCTATGTGAGGCATGCTTATGAGGTTTAGAAAACTAACTTCATCTTTGCGAAAACAAACAGGTCCACCACCCGGTCGTTGTTCGGGAAAAGTGACTCGAGCTCACTGTCAGAAGAGCAGCTGCCTACCTAGATACCATCCATTCCTTTTCCAGAATTCCAGCACACCCCACATAAATGGTCTGCAAGGTGGAGGATTTAGAAGAGCTCCAGTTCATTGTAACAGGGCTTTGATTTAATGGCGCTAAGGCCTTTTGCAAATAAGTACAAGATGTTTGCAAAAAAAAGACCATAAATGTAAGCGTGTGAACAAGAAAGTGTCGCCTGGGTATTTCATTTCGTTTGTTGAGAGGGTTTATTTTGCGAAATACATAAGATGTTCTGTTGATATCTGCAAACATGCCTGAGGTGCTAAGTGTTGCTGACTTAAAGTCAAGGCCAATTGCTCAAGTTGACATCAACACCAAATTACTTTTAATGAACTCATTTTCAACAAAAGATCATGTTTTTTTTATATGCATTTGCATGGGATCAGGCTAAAGAACATCTCTGCATTGGCACAAAATCATAATCATACATTATTGTACATTAATATGTTCAGTACCTTACACCTTCAAGGTTAGTGAAAGTCATGTGATTGTGATACACTGCAACACAGCACACGGTGTCACAACAAAATGTGTCCTCTGCTTTTAACCACCACCCTTAGTGAGCAGTGGGCAGCCATGACAGGCGCCCGGGGAGCAGTGTGTGGGGACGGTGCTTTGCTCAGTGGCACCTTCGGCAACCTTCTGATTACGGGGCCACTTCCTTAACCTCTAGTCCACCACTGCCCCTGTGGGGATTTCTAATAGTTAACGTTGTTCAGTCAAGTCCAGTTGACGTCTTCGGTGCAGAATTTATGACTGTTTACACAAGCCGCCATGGCTCTAATGCTTTAATTTGACTGCCATACAGATGTTAAGCAAGCTCAGTGTGCATTGTGCCTCCGTGCGTCCGTGTGTGTGTGTATACTATGTACTAGGAAGCTTGTGTAATTTTGAATTTTTTTTTTTTACAAGCGCATGAAAACATTTTAATGCTGTTTTCCTGCAGAAAAAGAAGTACTGTGTGATTAGAGATCTGGCCACGGGCGATGGCGTAGAGAGTGGGGGCCTTTGATGAGGTTTCCGGTCAGCGTACAGTCCCGCGCTGCAGATGAAGAGGCCAGTCACATGAGGCGCTGCCTTGTGACCCATTATAACCAACCCAGAGATGTTTCGGCAACAGATAGAGGGTGCAGTGTGCCCTTGCATGGTGCTTTCAGGACCCTCACCACATAATATTTACTTCCAATAATTACTTCCATGAGATCGGTCCAGCTGAAGCACATGGACCCCCCAACCCAAGTTTTAATTACATTGACCCTAATAATCAGACGTTTGGTGTGCTCTTACCTAACCCACATTATGTAGACCTACAAACGCCTTGTTTGGTATGCAAAGTTGTAGAAATGTTGCTGCATTTCCAGCTGGCATTGAAATCATGTCCTGTTGGCATGTCCAGAGGTAAAAACAAGAAACTGGTGTTCAGAAGAAAATATTCTAAAGGTTTTGTTTTCTGTTTTCAGCCTGGGCTGATCATAATCCAGAGAGAACATTGGTTGTAGGCCCGCTAGGAAGATATTGTGGATATAAACGGGAATGTGAATGAAATACCGTGAGCAAAATTATACTAGGAATAAAGCCAATATAGAAACTATCTCCAACTCACTGGCTTCTGTGGAGATAATAAATAATATTTAACTCTTTATGCCACCAAAATCATCTTCCTATTTCAGCTTCATCCAACCAACTCTGGCTCTAGACAAATGCATCGGCTGCAGTGCTACGAAATACTAACCCCAGGAAGACTTAACACTGTTGTAGCAACAAATAGTGACTTCAACCTTTATTAAAGTGTAGAAGGTCACAACGTATGAGTGCCGCTGTTTTGAAATGAAACAGGACTTTGACGTTCCCCTGGAGACCCTTTGGAGTATGAGGTAGAAGAACCTGGAAGAACACGTCTGTTGTGTCTCTCTGTCTATCTTTATCTTGGTGGGTTTTTTTTCTCCGCTTCTGTTTATTTTGGTAAAGTGAACCTGTTGGCTGAGCTGATGGTGCATGTGTGGGGTCCAGCGGCCCACCTTGGTGTCAGTTGTTTACTGGGGAAACTTTGGAGGTCTCTCTTGTTGTGTAGCAACCGCTGACTGGACTAGCATCTTGGGATCAGGCAAACAACATTGACATATGAACCACACACACACATACACTCACACACACATGGAGAAAAGTCATGTGGTGCGGCATTAAGCTTCCTGACGAAGCGCTGGCGGCATCCCAATCCCTCCGACCCTGGTCCCATTTCACCACAGACGTCAGTGATGAGGGCCAGTGCCAAGCGCCGAGCACCTGATAACACACAAGCCATCCACTCCACACACCACATGGTCCCAGTAAAACAGTCAGCACTGTTTCCTACGCTGCGGCCGAGACTCCAGGCAGCCTTCCTGTGCACATTTTGAGGCCACCAACTGTAACGTTTCATATTAAGCAGGTCACAGGGCCATGACAACCCAAGAGTGAAATCCACAAAATGAGACCATGTGCAGATGAACCCTTCAAATCAGCAACTTGCATCGCATGAATAAAGTAAGGTGCAGTTACTGCTAAGTATACTGTGGTGTACTTATATAGTCCCTATAGTATTTTAAAGTAGGGTAGTAGTATCCTAGTGGGTAACACACTCGCCTATGAACCAGAAGACCCAGGTTCAAACCCCACTTACTGCCATTGTGCCCCTGAGCAAGACACTTAGCCCAGAGTGTCTCCAGGGAGACTGTCCCTGTAACTACTGACTGTAAGTCGCTCTGGATAAGGTCGTCTGATAAATGCTGTAATTGTAAATGTAAATGTAAATGTAAATGTAAATGTAAAGTGTCCATCTTAGGTCTGTGGAAGAGAAATGAACTGCTCGTACCTCCTGGACTGATGAGTTTCATCTCCAACTGAAGAACAGAAGGGTGAGGGGCTACGAAGTGTGATGCATTTAGAGAAAGAACAAAGATAAAGTGTGGTTCTTTTAAACAAGAGATTGATCTCATGTTTGCTCCGAGGCAGATCTCGACACAGAAGGCTGTTGAATCTACAGTATTTTGAAGGCGCACGTGCCACAGTGAGGTTTGCCTATTTACAGTAAAACAACACTCTGCTGTTCCTTTAACTGATGAAGAAAAAGAGATAGTAACTGAGGATAAAAACTGGTCAGACATTTTGGGCCCAATTTTGCTGGTCTAGGTTCTCACATTCCACTTGGTTGTGCCCATAGCTGTGTCTTGTGCTTAAAACTATTTTCGATCATAAAAATAGAGCCCATATACAACTTCCTCATACAGGCAAATGTCAGGACCCTTTAGCAATTGATTCGGTCCATTCTTTTCGAGCACATTTGATTTACAAAGTGAAGAAGTGTGAAGGAACTTGGTCTCCAAGGGACACAGCGTGTGGAAGAAAAAGCAGATGATTGATGAGTGTCCATTATCTTTTCCATTAGTCTCCTGGTCCTTCTGCAGCTCTCAATTCACGTCCTTACCTATTTAGAGCACTGAGCATACTGAAACTTCACAACCATAAAAATGCCATAAAACTGCAGGTTCTTATATGAACAAAACTAAGCAGCGACATTAAATGTTATATATTTCATCAAAGGGGACTTGCTTAGGGTTTTCTTCACGCTCATGGTTTTTAAAGATGTTTTTTGTGTGAAAATGACAGGATGTTCTGATTTCAGATTTTAGCAAACAAACAAACAAAAAAAGCACATTAATGCATGAAGCACATGTGGAATATAACAGCGGCCCGGTTGGCTGCAGGCCTTCACCCTCATTACTTCCATTTGAAAATGCGTGGCTCCACATCTGCTACAAACAGCCTTTGTAAAATAATCTGAAGGGAATTTGCACTGAAGGGTGAAATTAGTGGGTGACGTTGCCAAGACAGAAAGAAAAGTCTTCACGTTCCTGAACAGAATATTGGGATAATGAGGAGGAGAAGGGGGCTGCAGGCATCGGTCAATGGCAGTTCAAGAAAATGGATAACCCCCCACCCCCTGAAAAGATTAACCATTTCATGTCCGGCAGCATGCTGCAGCAAAAAAGTGACTATACCACCAGCCAAAAGTTTGGATGCGCCATTGATTTTTACATTATGGAGCAAAACCGTAGACACAGGAGAGTTGAAAAGTTGAAAATTTGAGAAGAGAATGCTGTGATGCCAGCATTTCACACTCTTGGCTTCTCTCCACCACCTTAAGTCTCCATCAGTCCTGAAGGTTCATGCTGGACACTTTCTTATCATTCACACATGTTAATGAGCATTTGATGATGACTATAATGAATAAATAAGTCATGAGGAGAAAAAAAGCGGAGAAAAAAATGATTCATCAAACATATGATACAACAAATACTAATTATGTTTTTTTGTGTTGGATTCTTCAAAACGGCTCAGTTCTAGTCTCCATAGCTGCCACAGAGTAGGTGCGTTCAGACATTCGACTGCTGGTGTATACTGCACACATGGTGCAGGACCTCGTGGAGAACTGAGTACTTGATGAAATTTCCAGAGAGATCCACACAAGATAGCACTTTCTCTCTACGGGTCAGCACACTGTGAGTCCTTTCTCTCACGAGGCCATTTGCGTCACAGAAAAGCCATTCAGAGTCCCATAAATACACGCCCAGACCAAAATACTCCTTTCGCTGGTTTAGATAAGGTAGTGGACGATGGGGAATTGGTCACGAGTGAGATCAGCGTCTAAAGAAATGCGCTGGAAAGAAGGCACAGAGGGACTATGTTTGTTTGTTTGGGTGAACAACCACCCAACCAATAACTGCTCAGTAATTATTAAAACATACAACAAATGAACGATTACAAAGTCTGTTGGGACTGCTCTGCTTATTGAAGTAGCTGGTTACCTTTAAACCAGATGGCCACCCAAAGCAGAACACCAAACCAAGAACCCATTTTTCTCTCACACTCACCGTTTCTTTTTGTCTTGCAAGATACAAGATCATTATCGAACGTCACAAACGTATGTGTTCAAGTTCAAAGTTCAAAACGTTAATTTGTTGCATAGAGAATTACACATGATGTATACAGCATGTATAAAAAAAAAAAACACCATGCAAAAGTGGCAAAAATAAACTAGGAAACCACAATATCTAAAAAAATAAATAAAAGTACAATAAATAAAAAATGTAGATTAAATAAAAGGCAATCAAATATAAAAGTGTACATATAAACAGGTAAAGTAAATTTCAACAAATAAAGGATGTCACTTAAAATCTATAAAAGAACCAAGTGTACTTTTTTAAAATGGCATCCCATTCTATGGGGCCAGATGTGGGGAAGTTTCGTGTGACCCCTGACGTCCAGTCCTCACCCCTGGACAGATGTTCAGTCTGATTTAATGGATTTAAAACCTGTGAACCAGGATCCCAGGTAAACATATGAAAGAATTCAAGAGAAAGCCGTGAGAGCTGAGGGCTGATGCTTGTTGGTGGTGGTCCTTGTGAAGTGCAGTACAACACACGGTGCACACGGTGACACAATGAAATGCATCCTCTGCATTTAACCATCACCCTTGGTGAGCAGTGGGCAGCCATGAAAGGCGCCCGGGGAGCAGTGTGTGGGGACGGTGCTCCTCAGAGGCACCTTGGCGGTTCAGGATTCAAACCAGCAATCTTCCTATTACGGGTCCATTTCCTTACCTACTAGGCCACCACTGCCCACAACCCCACATTTCTACCCTGATGCTGATGTCTGAATGAGTTGGCATGAAGAGGCATGAATGGACATGAAACTAATCCCACGAGAAGACCTTCAAAAACACAAGGCCTCCTTCAGCTCCTTTGAACAAGTCAACGTTCCCTGCAGGTTCTGATGCTGAGGCTGTGGCTGCACGACCGGGTGGGTACGTTAGCTGAGATGGCAGGGTAGAAAACAAGCATGTGATGCGCAGCCCTGGCTTCAACAAAAGGAGAAGAGGGGGAACTATCCTTCCCTGGGTGCTTTTCAACAAAAATGGCATTAAATCAGCCGTCTAGAGGCATGCGCACTAGGTGAACTGGTATCGTCTGTAAGGTGTGTGTGTGTGTGTGTGTGTGTGTGTGCCTAGCAGTGGACTGGTGCCCTGCCCTTGGTAAGATGGGCTCTGACAGGTACGTCAGTCACAAATTCTCCAAATTCCAAGACATACTTCATATTGTTGATGGTGGAGAGTGATTTAGGAAGGAACTAAAAATTCCGTTTTGGAATTCTCCACAGTGCATTATATATATAAAAAAAAAAAAAACGTTCCTCCTCAACGTTTCTTTATTTTTTTTTTAATAATCTGATATAGCATCATAAATGTTGGACAGAAAGCACTATTCCATGCAACATTTAGGTATCTGTGAAATATAAAATCAGCAATTAGCAGGCTGGAGTTCTGGAGCCACGCTGAGGTCAGCGTGTTTACAGTGTGAAGGTCCAGAAGGAGGGGGACGAGGCCGACTGTGAGATCACTCTGACTGCTTTGGCTGTGAATCAAAAGCTCTGGGTTCCACTAAATTAAATCAATTTATAGCCCTGGTGAACGTTTAGTTCAGCTCTCTGAAATCCATCCACACTTGTTCCTGGTGGACGTTTGGGAAAGAACTTGTGTGTTTATTGAATTTCATCTATCATTTCATGTGCGTGTTGGATCCAATGAAAACATCAAGCCTGTTAGCCTTATCAGGCGAGCACTGTGTACATGTTTCCAAAGTTAAACCTCACAGGTCAGCGGGATCGGGCCGATTTCGTGGAATTTCTTCACATTTCTGAGTCTCCAGGGGTTTTTTATTTGGGACAAAATTGGATTTGTTCTTAAACAGGAGATGATCATGCTGTGCTTCACGTCACCCTGGAGTTTTGCATGTAGGAAAACACAAAGGCACAGGCACTCCCATGACATGATGGTTAATGAGCCCTGCACTGTTAATACAGTTTTGAATCCTATAAAGTGCACAGTACACCTACTAATATGTTAATTATGATATTAATAACAATATGGTAATTATGAAGGTACCATCAACTTTATGCAGCAAAAACTGACCTTTAAAAGCACAACATAGAAAACTAAAAAACTTATTTCATTGTGTTGGGGACTTGATTGGTTTATTAAACCAGTCTGCTTTCAGGCAAACGCTGCAAGGAAGCGGCACCGTAATCAGAAGTTTGCCGGTTCGAATCCCGATCCGCCAAGGTGCCACTGAGCAGAGCACCGTCCCCACACACTGCTCCCCGGGCGCCCGTCATGGCTGCCCACTGCTCACTCAGGGTGATGGGTTAAATGCAGAGGACAAATTTCACTGTGTGCACCGTGTGCTGTGTATCATGTGTGACAATCACTTCACTTCACGTCATTTAAGAACAAAAGAAATTAACGGACCAGCTGAGCTGGTCCCAGTGCAACATGGGTGTGTTCGAGTCCACGCCCACCGCTGTGGCCTGAGCCAGACAAAGAGAGATGGAGCCTGGAGCGTGGCAGTGCCGCGCCGCTGTGCCGTCGTTCCCTTTCATGTTAAGCGAACAAGAAGGCTACATGAAGCCGGCAAGAGAGTCCTTTGTTGTGTATTTATTTCCAAAATGTGTCATCTGACGTGACACTGGCAACCAAGACCTCGGTGACCAACCACAACTGAGATGCTGAAGAGGTAATGTGACAAGAGGTTTTTATATCAATTTCAGAACAAATTAAACAAATGAAAGTCTTATTTGCCCTAAATAATTTGTTTTAACAGATACGGCTGAAAAGGCATAAGAATGTTATATTACATTAAAATGTATTTTTATTCCATGCTAAAAAAAAAGGAAACAAATGGGAGCGATTGAGTTATCGAACAATAAATGTGAGATTGCGTTTTCCGGCAACCTGAAAGTGAGTGTAAACCGAGTCCATATAATAACTACTACCATGGCAGGATGTGTGATTTGCTGCTCATACAGTGTGGAACAATACAAACCCACAGTGTTTCAACAGGCAAAAGTAACAAATACAAGATCGTAATAAAGTGTCTCCAAATGCAAACTCTCCAGAATATATAGCCCCCCCCATCCCCTCCCAAATTCTGTGCTGCAGAGTGAACCGGAGACCAGGCAGCCCTCCTCAAACAGGAAAAGACGCAATCTCCGGGAGACCTGGGCGAGATTTTCCTGCCTCACGGGCCCTCTAGAGGAGTAAACATCCAAACACAAGAGGCGGGGTGAAGACGAGCTCTGTGTTAGAAGCAAAATGCACTGGAGTTAGCAATCTTTGCTATTTTTACAGAAATATTGCAACTATTCAGTGAAACCTGTATTAAATATTGATACCATGCAATACCTAAAGACAAAACAAAACTCGACATGTATTAGTAAATGAGATAAGTCCAGTTATGAGTGTATGTGTTGGGTTGCTTATGGGAGATTAACCTGTGTGCGTACGTGTTGTCTAGCGCATGCGCATATGTAAGCTGTGTTTGGGGCCGTCCACACGCTCCAGCTTCTCAAAGTGCTTCCTGGCGTTCCGGATGTTGATGAGGGTGGCTGCTGATGCTGTACAAAAAATGTAACATATTTAAAATGACAGTCCCAGACTCATTTAGTCATATTTTAGGTTTGTAATCAACTACAAATATGCTTAATGTAGTAATCAATAATCTAATGTGTTTAAATCAGACATTCCATAATTGCTTCCCATATTTTCAGGTAGAGAGTAAGGAAAGCCACGATTAACATCACTACAGTGTGCTACACGCCACTTACGTATGGAGGGGTCAGACATGATGACCATTACATAAGTGTTGGATGTAAAGACATCAATGAAAGCGGCAAAGTTGGTGTTCCGTACTTCCATGCTCTGGAAGGAGGCGGCTAATTTACTGTAGGAACAGACAGAAAAAACATTTAGCTGTGCACAGACGGTGACAAGAACGCACACGCCAGATATTACCTGCAGCTCAGCTTGAACTGTTTGATGATATTGCTGATCTTCTCAAAGCGGTGTGCATCACGCTGTTCCTTACACTGGTAGTGAGAGATCACCTAGGAAACAGAGGGAGCAGAAAGGCGTGTTAAGTGCCAGGTAATTATATACTATAAAGTTGACTACTGACTAAAGGACCTCTGGGTCAAAAAGATATTGGACATCCCAGCCAGTTTCACTGGGTGCATTTTGGTGAGATTATGAAAATTGGTGCAGAGAAACACACAGGGTAAATGTCCTTTTAAAAATGAGTATCAAAATCAATTCTGCAATTTCTGAAATACCAACTGTTATTGAAAATTCAGTTTGTGGTTTCATTTAGTTAGGAGACCATCATGTATGATTAATTGTTGCATACAACATTGTGTTTTTTTTTTTTTAGATGTACAGTACATGTGTTTTCTTTATTTTCATGACATTTACATTGGTAGATTCTCACTGAAGGCATCAAAACTATGAATGAACACGTGGATGAAAATGAATGAAAAGGTGAAATAACTGAAAACATGTTTTATATTCTAGTTTCTTCCAAATAGCCACCCTTTGCTCTGATTACTACTTTGCACACTCTTGGCATTCTGTCGATGAGCTTCAAGAGGTCTCCACTTTTTGTTAAGTACATAACTCCACATGTGTTCATTCATAGTTTTCAGGCCTTCAGTGAGAATCTACAAACGTAAAGGGTCATGAAAATAAAGAAAACACATTGAATGAGAAGGTGCGTCCAAACTTTTATCCTGTACTGTATATCTTTTAAAAATTATTTCATATTATAGTGCAAGTGAAAGGCTACCTTGTTAATACTAGTCATTAAAAATTCAATATAAAAAAGGTGATACTGGGGCAGTGGTGGTGCAGCGGTTAAGGAAGGGGCACCGTAATCAGAAAGTTGCGGGTTCAAATCCCAATCCGCCAAGGTGCCACTGAGCAAAGCACCGTCCCCACACACTGCTCCCTGGGCGCCTGTCATGGCTGCCCACTGCTCACTCAGGGTGATGGGTTAAATGCAGAGGACAATTTTCACAGTGTGCACCTTGTGCTGTGCTGCTGTGTATCACAAGTCACCTTTTTTTTGGATCAGAAGCTTGAAAATATTTTTGTGAATATAATTTCAAAAGTCTTTGGTCAGCTGTAGACAGAAAACACCACAGATCCTTCTTTCAAGTGAAGAAGAAGAAGAAAAAAAAAAACGATACAGATGCTCATGTTGATCTGCCAACTACAAGGACTGAGCTTTTGGAGCTGATGTTCGCCCCACAGAAAGCACATTAAATTTCCCACAAAGAGCAGCTTTTGTGAATTAAGTGAGCAGCAGCCAACCATGCACACGGACCTCTGCTTTCAGTGGTTAAGATGTCTGGCTGTGTCTGTATCATTTAGGACATGAAAGCAAAGATATTGGCAGAGACGTCTTGCGCAAACACACGGAACCCTGGCTGTAATCTCACACCCCCATCTTGCCGTGGTTCAGAGGTTCCCCGGTGTTTAAACTGGAGCAGCTGAGAGCTCACAGAACAAGACAGCACAGCACCGCCAAAAGGTCTTCAGCTTCCATCTCAGGCTGACTCTCACCAGGAAGGTGGCCCTCTCGAACAACAGGACCTCGTCGGCCTCGATGATCTGGGCAAAGTTGCGGAGGTTGGACTCTAGCTGCTGGACATTGGGAATGAGCTGGTACACTATGCTGGACCATGCCTGCAGAGGGCCAGAAAAAAAAACAAGGAGGTTAACTCGGTAATATTAGTCTGGATGACACTGGCCACCCTGACCCACCTACGCATTCATCAAGGACCTCCAGGAAACCACCAGTGAGGAGCCTTGGAAGCAGTAGAGTGCTCACCTTGTAGAGGGTCTCATCCCAGATGGAGGTTCGGAAGCAGGTGCATGCCAGGGGGCGAGACAGTCTCTTCAGGTCCTCCTCGCGCTCTTTAAATATCTGGGAGAAAGACGAGCCACTCTCAGCAGAGCTGCTAAAACAGTCTGTTCCGAACTTAAGGTCAAGGATTTGCTGATTGTCCAGATGCGATAGGAAGCAGCTCCCTCATACCAGATCCCTCTGGTCCTCCTGCACCAGGTCCATCTTGTGTACGAGGCAGAAGACTTTGGCGTCGGGCGAGTTCTGAAGTATGGCCTCCAGACAGGACTGGTAGTAGTGCATGTCCTTCTCCAGCTCGCGGCTCTCCACATCGAACACGTAGATCAGAACCTCCACGTTCCGGAAGATGTTGTCTCGCTGGCTGGTGAAGTAGTTTTCCATAAACGTGTCCTGCCTGAGAAATTAACAATCGGACTCAATTTTCAAACAATACAAAAGAATGTTAGATATGAATCTCAATGTACTAATGTATAGTTTACAAAACATTCAGAGATAATATTAATATTTTACAAAACCTCTAGTCTATACTGATCTGTAAAACTCATTATTTCCTTTGTTAGATCAAGCAGTTCCAATAAAGCGTAATAAATAACGTAATAACTACCATTTCCCAATTGACTTTACCACTAGTACAGGCAAAACTTGTCACTCACCCGCCACAGTCCCACAAGTTCAAGACGAGATTTCCCAGGAAACGTACATGGGAATGCTCCACGTCGACTGTGGCAAAAACAAAACAAAACAAGAGTGAAAATGCCGTCTCCAAGTTCCCAGAGGTGGAGACTGCGACCATTCAGCAAACGTAAGATCACCGACACCAACATGCTGCAGATCAGCCTCCAAGATCTCAGCCAGGCAGAACGAGAGCAATAACACAGGATCAGATCCTCCTGATAAGGTCGTGTGCTGGCCTCAATCTCACCCACTGACCTCATCTTCATGATCGGAAAACCCTTCAGACCCACATTTGCTTTTGTAGTCCTTTTATTGTTTGCACACGTGTTGGGAATCAGAATTTGGCCTCTGTCACATTCATATTACAACCATGTGCAGTGCATGAAAGCATGCGCTGCAGGGGTCTTCGCGAAAAGATCGATTCCTGATTCCTGTCTGCATTTTTTAGCAAAATCTATATTTTTTTTGTACATTACAGTAAAATTATATTAACTGCTACCTAGCATAACTACAGTTGGGAGAGACAGGAAAAAAAAAAAAAAAAAACTCACTAAACATCTAATAACATTAAGCACAACCAATGCGGGGAAAAAAAGTGATGATGTATGACGGCAGATTTTACAGTCTGCGGTTCGCTCTCGGCAGCACTGCTGTTAATTGGGTATGACGGCTGGGGGGGGGGGGGGGGGGGGGGGGGGGGGGTTGCGTACTTGTGGCTCCCAATCTGCGCGTGTCTCTGGCGATGTAGTTGGCAAAGATGATGGACCTCATGCTGGTTTTCCCCGACCCACTCTTCCCCATCAGCAGCACCTAAAGCAGACATTCACAGAGGGGACAATCTCAAAAAACACGAAGGACTGTCAACCAATCAATCACAGTTTGGAGAGCATGACGCAAACTCTTTCAGAGCTGACACTTTTCTTTTTATACAGTTCCTTTTGCGACAGATGACTGAGAACTAAAGTGAATCCCGAACTGCCAAGGTGGCACTGAGCAAAGTACCGTCCCCACACGCTGCTCCCCGTGCGCCTGTCATGGCTGCCCACTGCTCACCAAGGGTGATGGGTTAAATGCAGAGGACACATTTCACTGTGCGCAATGGGTGCTGTGCTGTGTCACATGTGACAACTAATCACTTTCACTTCACATTTATCAGACGCCAATATCCACAGTGACCTACGGAGACACTCAGGGACACAGTGGTAGTAAGTGGCGTTTCAACCTGTGGCTTTGTTGTCCTTCTGGTTCACTAGGCTACTACCAACTCAGTCAGAACATCGAGTCCCTTCAAATGAACCTCCAAAACAGATCTAGCCACCGACTTGAATCAGTACTGTTCAAGCCGGTCGCTCTGAAACTAGACAGTGTGTCTCGGTTGTAACAGTTCTGTCTCTTTGTGTCTGTCCAGTCATATTCTGGATTTCCACCCTTCAGATTACTTGAGCACTGATGGGGGGAGCAGCACCTCCTACTGGAAACAGGTACCTGTGAGCACCTACGCATAAACGAATCAGGTTAAACTCTGACCTTTTTGGGGGTGAAAGGTTATCTGGAACCCAGGCAGCGCTCACCTTTTTCTTCATGGCTGTACTCGACATTTCCCCGGATTGGGACCGAGACCTCTGGACAGAACCCAAACACGGCACTCAAGCACTCCTTCGGGGTCTTCCTCCTGCACTCGAAAACTGAAGGAAACACACACACACACACAATCAAACTAAGAAGAAAATCTGGCTCTGTGCTGGTCTCATGGCCTCATTGCAACATCCCACAGAAGGAAAGAGGGGCACGGAGAGCCACTAAACTGAGATGGAGAAACTCCTGGCCTCGCAAACACACATCTTCACAACCGAGATGTGAGTCAAACGAGAATTAAAGTGAAGCACCAATGAGTTGTAGTATCATACAAATAATTATTTTATGTTTCTGAAGCAGATTAACTTTATTGTGGAACTCAAGTAATCAAAACGCATCATCGTTCCAAAACACTTTTGAAAGATATTTTCTAGCAGAAGGGACCCAGCAAGTCAGCTGAGCTGAAATTCTCTTCCTACCCAACACCGAGTCACAAGACCCGCACAGGCGACTTCCTCTCGTCTGGAATCGGATCAGAAACGAGCCACGGCCATTTTTCATGTTTGCGGCTTTATTTCTGTTGTCATGTGACAAGTATGCTTCACGTCAAGTACAAAATTGCCGATGTAAAAAAAAAAAAAAAAACCAAATAAAATAAAGCGACACACACAAAGTTCACATGAATACACACCCCAGTGATTTATTGCGGGTTCGCCGTTTCCCGGTATTGCTATTTGATCATTCTAAGCCGCTTTAGCTCCACACACAGCTAGCCAGTTCAAGCTACAAGCGGCTCAGGAACGAAAGCACAGACAACAGCGCGCCAAGTGAGCCGCAAACCCGTCGACCGCGGTTAAAAGTCAGAAAGCGGGTACCTACTAATGACTTCACTGTATTTACTGTCCTTGCCCCATAGTTATTATATGTATTTTTTCTCTTCCGCGCCTTAGTGTCACTGAAGCCCCGCAACGGCAGCAGAGAACAGGCGTCGCGTCACGAGGCGCGTGACGCCGCGCGGCAAATCTCGCGAGAGCGCGGACTCTCGCGTTCGTTCGCCGGTGCAGAGGAATGCGCGTTTTAACTTCATCTCATAAGCTCATAGGAGTCTGTGATATAATAGTAATAATAATAATAATAATAATAAAATCGCGTGACAGTCTGTAATCTAACCAGGACCGAACAGTGTGACTGCAATTCACGGTACCCGATGGTACCAAGGTGCCAAAATAATTTCATCTGCACGGTCACAGAGATGTTTTCCTTATGGCACAGTTGTCCCAGTTTCGATAAAAAGATTACCCCCCCCCCCCGCCCCCTTATTAAGTGTGTGTGCACTTACTGTGCTAGAAATCAGACGAACACCAAGGCAAATTATAGAAGGACTAATTTATTTCCCATAATAAATATATCATCTATAATGATGCTTTAACCATGATCATTAAAAGCAACAATACACGACTGCTTTACTTTGAGTGATGAAAAATTGAATATGCAAAAAAACAACAACAAATAAAAACTATTCATATAAATAAAGTTTTTGGAATGCAATACATTTGTATGTAAAATAAAATGTACTTCAGTATCAAAAATACTGGAACATTTAGCTATATGATTTTTAAGTATGTTGGTAATCATTTTTCCATACAACTTTGATGATGCAGAAGCTGAAAACATAAGAATGAACAGGCATTAAAAGTATTCTCCACCACAAACAAAACATAACCATTTCAATTCAAAATTTCAAATTATTTCCTCAAATCTTAACATGGTTTTCATGGTCACACAGGGAATTGACCTATGGTCTCCTCAGACAAAAAAGCATCCTTACATTAGTCCAAATTTACTTCTGAGAGCAGCAGCAGGTCATGGAACAGAGATCCTGCAAATGTGGTGATGTTTTCCTCCAGAAAAGGTTCTCAAGGCGTGTCTCGTTCACGGGTGAGACTGACAGCCATGCAGAAATGATCTCATGGTGCTGTTCATCATGGGGGTAAAACATCAACCTTTTCCCAGGGTTACATACCTGCATAAAACTACTACAAATCCATCTGAACCGTTTAATCGAATAACGGTGTACCACTTTTTTTTTTTTTTGCTAGTCAGCTAGATAAAGACAGAAGACCACACGATCCAACTCAGAGGCAGAATGGCAGAGAAGTAGCAGCATCAGTAGAAAATAAGAGTAGCAGTATGACATCATTACGTGGCATTTATGGAAGTCGCAATTGCACTTTTGCAAAGACCCAGTGCAGTTTATTTACTTATTTACTTTATCTTTCTGGGAGGGATGTCAGCGATGGAGTCAAAAGGGTCACGTTGTTGAGCAGGAAATGGAGGTGACGACCGGGAAGATGGTGGTCTGAGACCAGCTGAGAAGGCACCGGATTCTTGTTCTTCTGGGAAAGTAAGAGATCTGCCAGCGGCTTGTACGTGCTCTGATGTGCGCCTTGGGAACATCTCCAAATCTTGAAGATAAGATTCTTGGAAATTAACAAGTCACTTCCTGATACAAAGTTCATTCCCTGGCCTGACCGTGACCGGGGAGCCCTTAATAAGTGTCTGCTCTTCCTCTCCGTTGTTTTAAAAGAATATTTCTGACAGAGAAATGCGAACAACTGAATTAGATTATAAAGCACGAGTTGCCAACCTGTCGGAATATAGCAATATATTTCCTATATACTCAGTAGCCTATCATCCAAAACGTCTGAACAAAACAAGATCAACTGATGGAAATAAAAGTCTAGTAATTGCAGCAGTCTGATCTCAGGAAAGGTATACGTTGCTTAGTTTGAGCCAAATGGAAAGACATTCATAACAAATGCATTGAACATGCTGTATCTAGCTCTTCAACTATGGAAAGAAAGAGAAATCATTTTATATATCTGTCCACACACTATTGACAGATATGTACTATATAACTGACTATGTACTGTACTGTTCATGTCGTTTTATCTGGTTATATAAAAAACATACACACCTAATTTGTGTGCACTGAGCATTTTTATAAATGATATTCTTAGTATATGAAGCCTTGGCACCGTTTCCCTTCACACTGCTGAAAAAGACCCATATTTGAAAACTAAATGAGAAGAAAACCTACAGGTAGAAAAACAAAAATCCCAAAATTGGCAAAAAAAAAACAACAACAAAAAAATGCTTTTGTCCAGTTTTTCGCCAGTTCAGCCAACATCATGGCAGGAGTAAATGATTGTTTAATTCGACCTGAGAAAATTCTATACTGGCCAAAGCTTCACTTATATCCTGCATTTCTAGAGAAGGCAGCAGTCAAAATAATCACAGTCACAGTGTGCATTGGTCTTTTTGTAAAAATTAAAGAAAATTTGTACCTTCTCATGACAAACAGAAAAGACAGCTTCTTTTTATAGTCTAATACTAATAATATTAATACTAATATATTTCAATAAAATATACCATGTGCAAACAGACCTGTCTGTCTCCCTTTTCACTTACCCTCTTCCCTCTTTAACTTTACCAGTTTGTTTCTTTCAGTCCTTATTCAATAGGAAGTATTGGATGAGTGCAGCAAACAGAATGGCTACTATGCCAAAAGCCAGCAGCACAAGAAAGGCAAACAGCTCATCCGTGATGGTCCAGCTCTTCCGGCAGTGCCCATGGAGTATGCCCACAGGCCGGGCATCCTGCTGCTTCTCAGCGTTCTCCATGGCTGTGCTCAGGCTGTACTGCCCCCACAGGGCGGTGCCGTGAGGCCTCTGGCGGCCAGCACACACGCGTACACGCCAGTCGCTGCCAGCAGGGGTGCCATGCCATGTGTAGGAGGCGGCAGGACCGCAGTACACCTGCGGGACAGGAGGACAGGGGGCGTTCACAGGTTGAAATGTTCAAAAGTCTTTCCAAAGAATTTTCTGACTCCACCTTACCTGTTCTGCTTCTTTGCCCCTGAGCAGCTGTAGGGTGTAAATTATGAAGTCACCTCTCATTGGCTGCAGTGTCTCCCATGTGACTGTGTACTCATTCCAATCTACCAGCTCAATCTTTGGTGCTACAAAATATATACAAAAAAAATCATTAATAGTACAAGTTAATCGATACATTTAAATGCAATATAAAATGCAAGATTAAATAAAGTTCTACATCTGGACCTATGAAGTGCATCAAGCTCTCTGAACTCTGAGAGGATGTGCACCTTTGAGTTGTGGTGGGGGGGAGCGCGCGGTGCAGAATCTGTAGAGGGGAGAGAGGGGTCCCGTCCCGGCGCCTCTGATGGCCTGAATGCAGAAGCAGTACTCGGTGCCCTCTCTGAGGCGCTGCAGCTTAAACGAGTGACACGGCCCCCTGTAGACGCACGGCATCCTGAAAACACAGATGTGCACACACACACACACACACACACACATCAACACAAAGCATGTGCATTACATTTATTTATCAAATGTCTAAGATTGGCTCCTGATTATAAAACATGTAGTGTTTACCTGTCCCCACCATCCTGCATGTGAAGAGAATACAGCGTTCCTCGGGTCAGCTGTGCCCGACTGGATCCCTCGCCCCACCGCAGCTTCAGAGTGTGGGGTCCCAAGACAGTGCACTCTAGCATGGGGGGGTTGGGGGGCAGCGGGGCTGTCCGGACCTTCAGAATGGAGCTGAGGGGTCCCGCTCCAACACTGTTCACCGCCTGCACTCGAACTCTGTCAAGCACAGAAGCACAGCTCTTCATTTACATTTATGCCATTCATCAGACACCCTTATGCAGAGCGCCTTACAATCAGAATTTACAGGGACAGTCACCCTGGAGACACTAAGGGTTACGTTTCTTGTTCAGGGACACAATGGTAATATGGTAGTGGGGGTTGAGCCTGTGACTTTGTGGTTATCTGGTTTAGAGGGGAAGGTCTTACCCACTAGGCCACTACCACTAAGTGTCAGTAAAACTGTAAGTTAAACACCATGAAATTTACATTTACAGCATTTATCAGACGCCCTTATCCAGAGCGACTTACAATCAGTAGTTACAGGGACAGTCTCCCTGGAGCAACTTAGGGTTAACTGTCTTGCTCAGGGACACAATGGTAGTAAGTGGGATTTGAACCTGGGTCTTCTGGTTCATAGGCAAGTGTATTACCCACTAGGCTACTACCACCCGTCATGTTTGATGTTTGAGTGGTACCTGTATGTAGTGTTTGGCTGAAGTCTGTCCACAAGGTACTGGCTGGTTTTCCCCACAGACAGAGGGAGCTGTTCTCCCAGGTCAATGTTGTATCCAAGGATTTCCGCACCATGGCAACAGGGCTCCTTCCACTGCAATGCAATTTGCGTGGGTGAGGGACTAGTAGTAACTCTCATCTCCTCCACACCCTCCACCACCGCTGGAACGGAAGGAAGTGTTGTCGCCACGGCCATGTCCCCAACAGGTCCAATCCCAGCATTATTTATAGCCTGAGACAAAGAATATTGTGGAACTGAGTTCATAAATCAAATATACTATTTCACAAATTATGAAAAATAAAAACAAAAGGGCCTGCAACGTGAAATCTGTACAATACACAAACAGCATACTAAAATAAAGGGACATTTTTTGTTTTTTCAGCATACATTCAGGAACTTTGTAAGAATGAATCTTGTTGGCCAGTCAAAAACATAAAACAATCAAATGTTTGATAAATCGAAACAATTTCAATGTCAAAAATATGTAAGTAAGTCATTGGAATGTCCAAATGTCCAAGAAATTACTTTTTGTCCACAAATTGAGCAGGAGACCTCCTTACCTGAATCCTACAGAAGTACTCAGTGGCTGGCCTCAGGTCAGTCAGAACATGGCTGGTCGACGGGCCGCAGCTGACCACAGACAAAGCGTCCCGCTGCTCCCCCCATTCCAGCCTGAACTCACACACCTCTGAAGCGTTACACACCGGCTCCTGCAGGCAAGTGGCGTTGGTACAATGGCATTAAAATAGAGGAGTGCAGCTCAACGCTAGTAAAAGCACTTCTGTTCTCTATTTTTTTTTAACTTACAGGCTTGTGTCTGTGTAAAAAATAAAAAAAGCATTTTTTTTGTAACTAGTGACTTATTTTTTCCAGAGCTCCTTTTTTAAAAATCTGCAACACCCTGGCGGAACACATTGTGCTCAGTCTGTACAAGCCAAAGGGCATCTGACTGATTGCATATAATAAAAAAAGATCCTCGTACCTCCCAGGAAGCCTGCAGGGATGCTGGGCCGGTCACAGTGAGCTTCGGCGGGCCGCACTTCCCTGGGGATCCTGCAGCAGTGGAGGCCTCACATGCCTCTGACCAAGGACCCCACTAGGGTACACCAGAACACACACACACAAAGAGTATCGGTCACTGAGAAGTAGTAATTTCTAATTACAAATACTAATACCTAACACACAAATCTGTACTACGAGGATAATACACTTGCACAGGTCCCATTGCAATATCAACTTATTATGCCTGCATCTGTGTTTGTTTCTACACTGACGCAATCGTCTGGCGTGTCAAGAGGATGTGTAAGTGCGTACCCCAGCTTGGTTTCCAGCTCGAACCCAGAACCGGTAGGTGGCTGCGGGCTGCAGGGCTCTGGCGGTGAAGCAGAGCTCGGGGCCTTCAAACAGGTGTGCGCGCGCGACACCAGATGGCGCGGCCATCTCTACCGCATACACGCACACGGCAGAGCCACCGTCCTGCACTGGAGCCTCTGTGATGCAGTAAAGAAAGAGCGGCTATTGGTGTGCTTGGTCCAAATCAGTCGGGTGCGTTTGTAACATCGCATCATTTTCCTTTCAGACAGGGAAAAATCCAAGCGAACCAAAATGCAGTGCTTCAAATCACGCGAGAACTTTCTCTCTGCTTATTGGGCCGACATGTTGCTGTGGGAACAACATGAGTAAATACAGGAGGTTGCAATTCTGCTATGAACTGATTCTTGTTTGTGTGAAACTGAAGTGACATTTTCATGAAGGAAGCTAATATACATTAGCTGTTTTTTTTTATCGTTTGCTAAATAGTGCATAAGCGTCTGCAGCTTTGTTTGTTGTGGAGAGTTAGGCGTGTATGTAGCCATCAGACCAAATGTCTGTGAGGCACTGCACCTCATCATGACTCCACGTTTCTCTGCGATTCATCTTACAGGATGCTGAGTGTGCAACTACATTGAAATGTACCCATAATTCACAGTTCTCACAGTTCGCTATTTGATTCGGACCGAGGCCACCTCTTTTTGGGTGGGTGGGTGTTCACATTGGACAAAACGAACTTGAGTTCAATTCAATTCATGTGAAAGCACCCTTGTTTACGACACATAAATATGACTGCAAAAATGTATATACAAGCTTAGAGCAGAAAGTTATTATCTGTGTGTGCTTGAAGAGGATGCTCACCCCACGAGAGGGGGATCTCTGAGTTTGTAGCTGTGTCTGATACACGCAGAGCCCGGCATGGCCCAGGATGCACTGGGGCAGTCCGCACGGAGAGGATCTCTGAGACCTGTGACAAGATATATGTAGTGAGGCATATGAATATGGGTGAGAATCGGTGTGTTATGTTTTTCATAGGTCATTTATTGGTAACTTATTTAGTGAAATGAAAGTGCTGAACGTGTGTCTTGTTGTGTGTGTATGTGTATATTTCAGCTGCTGACTGCGCAACCATTTGTAACCTGGAGGCAACAAAGATGAAGACTAATTTGTAAAGTGTACTTGATAGAGTGTAGGAGAGCATGTGTGTTGTGTGCGGTGTATATGATGTTTAATACCTGGCTCTGTCCTCCCCTGTTCTGGCAGTACACTCTGACTTTATACAAAGGTCCAGGATCCAAACCTTCACACACGTACTCTGTCTGAAGTCCAGTGTACACGGCCTCCCATGCATCATCTAAACACACACAGATACATACTCCAGAAACATAATGGCTTAAATACATTTAATCTAACTTATACTCACACACTTGTACTTATACAGGGCAGTGGTGGACTAGCAGGTAAGGTAGCAGACCCATAATCAGAAGGTTGCCGGTTTGAACTGAGGTGCCACTGAGCCAAGCACCTTCCCCACACACTGCTCCCCGGGCCCCTTTCATGGCTGCCCACTGCTCACCAAGGGTCATGGGTTAAAGCAGAGGACATATTTCATTGTGTCACCGTGTGCTGTGCTGCAGTGTTTCACAATGTCAATCACGTCACTTTCACATCTAGTGCATTGGCTCTGACAAATTTGACTATCCAGGTTGAGTTAAATCACCCATGTGGGAAAGTGAATGTGATTTTTTTTGTTGTCATTGTGAAACACTGACATACGGTGACATAACGAAATGTGTCTCTGCATTAAACCTGTCACCTTGATGAGCAGCCTTGATGGGCGGCCGGGGAGAAGCGTGTGGGGACCCTGCTCAAGGTGACTGCAGTGGCACCTTGGCGGTTCGGGTTACAGACACGCATTCTTCCATTTATGAGTCCGCTTCCTTATCTGCCTTATTAGGCCACCACTGCCCCATTCCACAGACACAAAGCTGCCATTCGTCTCACCTGTGTGACTAAGCTCCAAAACATAGTGGCTGATAGGAGATCCACCATCATCCTCAGGAGCATCTGCAACCAATAAATCCATCAAACATCAACTTGCCTGTCTATTATTCAACAAAACAATATTCAATTCTTCAAGTAATAATGAGTGGTTCTGCTCTTTTTGTGAGGCGGTGACTCGGACCCCATATGGTGTGTATGGAGTGAGACAGCGGTGGACTGTGTAGCCGAAGCCGGGATGGGCAGGTTGGTGGATCTGCACACGTCCAATACTTCACCACTGCACTGGGCTGGCTGCATCCCTCTGAGTTAGCAACTAACACCTGCCAGGGGTGCACACACACACACACACACACACACAAAACGCAGCTATGACGTCTTAACATGCAATTACAGCAATTTAAAAAATTCATCATAATGCTGCATACTTACTCTACCACACACTTACTCTGAAGTGGTATGCTGTGCATCTCTGGAGGTTCTTTACAGTGTAGCTCAGCTCCTGTCCAACGTGTTGGGGTTTAAAGTCCTGCGGACCAGCCACACACACACACACACACGTACATTTTTCCATCATCAATAGGAGACAGGACTGAAATTCATCTACTTCGTCTGTTTAAAGAATAGAAGCCCCTTACCGGTCCTTCCTCCATCTCCAGAAGGTGTGTGAAAGTGTCTCTGCTGGGTGGCCCGCAGGGGGCGCTCCACTCTAGGCTCAACCAGCTCACTCCTGCTGCTCTCAGGCGAGGGGGGGCGGGCGGAGGAGGCGCACAGCCTGCTGTGCAGCATGTCAGCACTTCACTGAAGGCACTGAACACGCACAAACACACGTTTTATTTCTATCGATCTGTGAAGACAATCCCAATAAACATGCAACATGATGTTGTAAATAAACTAAATTCTTCTGCCTCAAACCCACTGATAAAACTTCACCCGTGTGAAAAAAGTATTGACACATTCTCAATTTCACCATTCAATGGGGATTCTGTGTTTCCTCATTTACGGCCAGTGCATCCGGAATCTCACCTCACTCCCAGCTGGTTCCTGGCTGCAACCCTGAAGGTGTATTTAGTGGAAGGTGTCAGCCTGTGGAGCTTGAACTGTTTCAGAGAACCACAGTAAGCCTCCCTGAAGTTCTCCTGTTTTCCCTGCACACACGCATCGCTGGTATATGAACTTGTTGTACAGCGCGGAATGTTCATATTCCAGCAGTTATTCTGACGAGTCCCTACCTCACTGCACTCCAGGAGATAGGCGAGGATCTTGGAGCCGTTGTCTTTAGGACACTGTTAAAGTGCGAGTGTAACTTGAAATGGATTATCCTGATTCATGCCAAACATACACAGTACAGTTACAGCAGCCTGTACAGAGCGCTGGGGTCGTCTGGTGGGTGTTACCTTCCATTCGATTCCCAATGAATTCTTTGTGCGGAGCAGGAGGCGTGGGGCTTTGGGCGGGTCAGGCGGCGCGCAGAGCGTAGTGAAACACACTACCTCAGAGGACGTACCTTTAACAGAATCGGACGCTGCACAAACCCTGCAGAACATTAACAGACACAAAACAAAAACACACATTTAGAACGGGCAAATATACACACACACACACACACACACACACACAGAGTAATGTGCATTATATTTTGTTGTTTGCTTTTGGCTGTTCCCATTACCACAGAGAATCAACCAGTCTGGTTGTCCACATAATTGATTTGGCAAATACAAACATTGACCAAAAATTAATTTCCCTAAATTGTTTATTGCAAAAAATTTACATCTTCAGTTTCTGTTGGGAAGACAAAAATTCTTATGCTCATTCTGTTATCCTGGGTTGTCTTCGGTTGACTAATGAAATCAAAATTGTGTAATATTTGCATTACATTTACATTTACAGCATTTATCAGATGCCCTTATCCAGAGTGACTTAAAATCAGTAGTTACAGGGACAGTCCCCCCCTGGAGCAACTTAGCAATTGTCTTGCTCAGGGACACAATGGTATTAGGTGGGATTTGAACCTGAGTCTACTGGTTCATAGGTCGAGTGCACTCAAAAAGCATGTCACCTCCCAGTCAGAGCTATAACACAGAGTGTGTGAATGATGGGACCCATACCTGACATAGTACTGTGTGGCTGGCCTCAGCTTGGATATAGTGTATGTAGTGTCCGTCCCTCTGCGCAACATAACATTAACAGTTAGATCAGGGTACTGAAACCATTCCTTCATATTTCTCCATATTGTAAACACGGATCACAAATTTGACACCAATTTGACTGAGAAGGTGTTTTGGCCTGGAACAAAATGCAGACGTCTTGCATCTCACTGGTGCTACAGCTACATGGAGTCACATTTCAGTAAAATAACCTTTTAGGGCCTAAAATTAATGGTATGTTACGGTTTAGAACATGTTCTAATTTTTACAGAACCAAAATGGAAGCCATTGTGGTTTTGCAGTTTCAGGTGGTCTTGGTCAGTCCGTCATGCAGATGAAACACCGGGCCGTGTGCTTACTGATAGACGGGTCTGAAGTCTCCTTCGGCGGCGCTCTGCGACAAGGCCAGCTCATAGCAGAACGGAGGCGGGGTGTGGCGGAGCGTGTGCTTGTCGGCTCCCGCTGGTCGCCAGGAGAGGACGGCAGAGCGACATGTCAGACTGCTCACCTGAAGAGAGTGAGAGGTGTGAGGTCTGAGGCATTTGTTAGTCTTTTTCACGTGTCTGTCACCTCTTTTCCACAGCAATGGTACTGCTGCAGGTGTTCGTCCACTAACCTGAGAGTGGCAACAGTGTAACCCGTCCCACACATTTACATTTATGGCATTTATCAGACGCCCTTATCCAGAGTGACTTCAGTGACAATCAGTAGACAGTCCCCCCCTAGAGACACTCAGGCTTAAGTGTCTTGCTTGGGGACTCAATGGTAGTAAGAGGGGTTTAAACTTCATAGGCAAGCATGACCACCCCCACACCTGAAGTTCTAAAAGTTGAAGCTGAAGTTGCCTCAGTTGCTCCACCCACTTTTCGTGGCCTCGTTCCGATGCCAGTTTGGAGCCAATTTTGTGTCTTTTCATTTTCAGAGGAAAAAAGGATCAGGATAAACTGGATCGGGTACCGGAACGGTAACAATACAGGGACCAGCTCCAGCTCCGTGGGGGTGGAACATCAGTGTGTGTTTGGACTCACTGTGGGTTTGCATACACTTGACAGGAGCTCCCCCATCCTTCTTAATTCCCCATCAGCACCTGCATGAAGAATACACCTTCTGTTTATACACATGCAAAAATGGCCTACACAGGCGAGTGAGTCCTGAACTCATCTTACATCAGCATAGTGAGATACTAACCAATGCTCTTGGAGTCCAATGGAGAAGAGACACTTGTCTGGCCAGATAGTGTGTTGTGTTTGGGGGGTCTTGCGGAAAGGTCTGGGTTTGTGGGGGGCTTGCTGTGTCCATTGTGAAGAGAGGGATGGGCACCTTTGCAGTAAGATTGGTCGGGGGCGTGACTTGGGCGTGCCGAGACAGTGTTGGCGATGGACAGCGGCCTGTCCTTCAGCCGCCTGGACATCGGCTCCTGCAGCTTCAGTGAGGGTGTAGCCACAGTCTGACACATGGGGTCTTGGAGCACACACACACACACACACACACACACAACACAAAACTTAGAGCACAACGTAAAGTCCATTTATACACAATGTCAACGACGGATACTGATACAGAGACTCCATCCAGACTCCACTGCTTCAGAAAGCTGGTAGATGTGGGCATTAGGGCTTGCCAATTATACAATCTGGATCAATGACTGTGAAAAATTTCAGCTTGATTTCAGTGATCAGCCTTGGGCATTTTTCATGCTCAATAAAATAGCAGAAATTTTCATCTTTTTTTGCGTGTCTTTACATTACTTTTAAATGGAAACACATGGCTGCCAGATACCCCATGTCTGATGGCCACAAAGTGCATAAAATATCCCAAAATCTAGAACAAGCAAACAAGAACTTGCATGCAAGACGTTGATGTTTCCATCACACGCTCACGCGATGGAATGAGAGAGAGAGCGTGTGTATGTGTGGATTACTGCACGTGCATGTGTGTACTTCGCTAAATGAGCCAATCGGATTTCAGTGTGAGCGGGCTTTTAAATGACTTCTCGAGGAGGTTATGACAACTTCGAAATAACTATTATCCTTACAGTGGAGCATCATAGGCTATTTCTATTTCATGTGCTATTCCTACACTGACCACAACAAGCAATGTTCACTTTCAAAACACACCTAGTGTCGTGGTAAGACGATACGGTCGAAATAAACTACTTTAATCAACTTACAATGACTGCTATAATCAACCACTCTTCCATGGAAGCGCCCGCTTCCATTCTTTGTTTCTATTACTTACACCTTCATGTGTCACAACACACTAGGTTAGAGCTCAACAATATTCGACTTATTTACCGCTATTCTGCCATCAAGGAATTGTTTAGAGATGCCACATTTGGACTGATAATTCATTTGCCCTGCAGTATTATCATACAGTGTGGCTCTAAAGACATAGCAGAGGCCAAATCTGACTACTCATTCAGTCTTAACATACAAATGTTGTTAAATGTTGTCAGGAGATATGGCTTACTCTGAATGGAGGCGACACTAAATCGACTCGATCAATTCACTGTGGGCTGTTTTGTGGATAAAGATATGAATATGGGACCCTACACTCACCCTGTTCGGTGCTGCTGTACACAGGCACAGTGTGTATGTGGTGTAGGTAGTGTGGATGCATTTCCGCAGGGTACATGTGTGAGTGGGGCAGCAGAGCAGCCTGGGGAAGCGGGTAGTGGGCCAGATGGGGCACCGGCGGAGGGCCCAGGGAGGGTAGGAACTCCACAGCATGGGGCAGAACCAGCAGCTTACACATGCTGTTGTCCTCCATCACCTACAGGGGGCGGCAACAGGAACATGAGCCAGGACACAAAATTCTGAGGTTTTAAATCATTTCATATGTGAGATATGACGCCACAGGAACAGTACCTGGGGTACGTAACTTGGGGGCAGGAAGACAGGAGGAGCCATTGTGCCACTATGAGGCAGCATAGGCAAAGGGACCGGACCTTATGGATGCACATACACAATAAGAATGAACTTTGTGTAACTTTTCTACATTCAGATATACAACGAATTGCAAATAATGAATTTCAATCGATTTCAAATGATATTGAAACAGTATTGATGTGCGGCACAGTGGAAGAGGGGAATGTGTGTGGATGTGTAACATCTCTACCTGTGATATATTGGAAATTACCCCCGTCTGGAGGAACAGTGAAGGCTTCCCCGGGACCAACCTGCACCAGGATCATCTGACAGACCATCAGACAGACAGTAAGTCGCCAAACCCACAGATGAAACATAAAGAGCGGATACGTGATACTGTGATACTGTATTTGGCAGTGAATAAAAACAACTACACTGAAATGTAACATTCTAACTGGCCAACCTAGACATTGTTATTGTAATAGCTTCATCTGTAAATAACATCATTTACATATGTAAAACTTTACTTCATACAAATCTTTTGGGCCTTTGAAGGAACAGGTGATCAAACTTTATTAATACAGTTTTGTGTAAACATACATCTTTGTTGTCACACTGACTGTGTTTGATGGACCCACCCTGCTGTGTGTGTGTGTGTGTGTGTGTGTGTGTGTGTGTGTGCACACAGGATTCAGGAACAGGGAGCTTTAGATAAACAGTCCATGAGAAATGTACACTATTCCACGGTTCCCTTTCACACAGCCTCACACACACACACACACACACACACACAGCCTCACACACACACGCTGCTAAAGACCACCCATTATCATATCACACCTTACTTATTCTAAGTAAGAGCATTATGATCAGGAATTGACTGAACCCTTTAAATGGTTATGGCTCATTGCACAAATATTATTTGCCACAGTGAACCATTTAATCCACATTAAAAAAATATTTTACTTGGTCATTTTCATAATGGCATAAATGATTGGAGTTAATAAATGGTTTATAGAACGGCTATATCTTTTCAGTAACGGTGCAAGGTTCAGGTTATGCTGGAAATATGATTTTGGAATGCTGCTGAGTAATTATGCCATAGTTGGAAATGTGAAAAGAGATTCAAAACAGGAGAAGAGGCAGAGTGGGGGAGGAGATGGACGTGGAATGTCAGGAATGCAGGACACAGATGGTGAAAGAGTGAAAGAGCGAGCCGGAGGAATGTGAGCAGCCGGGGGGTGGTCGAGAATTCAAAAAAAAAAAAAAAAGAGGAAGAGGCAGAGGAGAGGAAGAGCGTGGAGGTGATGTGATGCTGCAGGAGGCAGAGGACCCATCCCATCTTCTGAAAAGCCACAACACATGCACTTCATATCGGCGAGGATCCTCAATTCAGACAAACTACTACAATCGCTGATTTCTAATTTTATTTAAAACGTGCAGTCTCAAATTTCAGCACGATTCCCTCTGATTCGATTCAGTTTGAAAACTGAAACTCCAGTTGCATTTGTTCATATAAAACTGTAACTGGAGGAACTGTGAATGGAGTAGGACGGATATGATCTCGTACACTGCTTATATAGGCAAGGAATTTTACACTAAACCCAACGCTTGAGCGTGCCACGGGCTGATGATCTGCTTCACACCTCATGGGCAGGCAAATCTGTTCAAGGACTCTACAAAGACATGTCAGTCACCAGCAGTGATTCTGCAGGCAATCCATTTATTCTGTCTAATACAGAAATGCATTCCTGGAATACACATGGGATACTGGAGCGATTTGGAGATTTAAAAAAAAGAAAAGAAAGAATGGTAAAAAAAATAGGAAACTGGTATAAATCACAAATCTTTCTTATTTTATGCTCTTTTTTTGTGCAGTTTTAATGTTTTAAGATTTTGTGGTGATTGTCCTTTTGTGCATTATTTATTACTGAGTATGGTTATTTAAAAAAAAACCAAAAGAGTGCATCAGAGCAGAACACACATTCATTGCATATTATTATTATGCATAAATAGACAAAACACTTTACAGTGTAGAATAACTATTAGAAACTCGAGGATGCGTTAAAAAAAAATAGTTATGAACTTTTCCATAGAGCAGGTGTGTCCAGAATTTTGTCTCGTACCATGTTTTCTATGATTAAAAACAAAACAAAACAAAACAAAAAAATAAAAAACTTTAAAGCCCCTCCAGCTTCTCTGCTATAAAACTGTGTCACGTACTATTATAGCCAAAAACACTGATGCATCAGTGCTGGATTCCAGTGACTGAATGAAGGATCACTAGAGGATCAATAGAGGATCTGTCAGGTCTGGCACCTCAAAATATGCAGCAATTAGCCGACATGCCGGGAAGAAGTCCTCCCTTGCTCCGGGGCTTCAGTAACTTGTCTTTTAAAAGCGTGTCCGGGTGTATAATTAGACACGCGGGGTGTAATTTAATCACGACCTCGGCGGCCCGACCTCGCCGCGCCGCCTCGAGCACACAAACACACGCCCTCCTCCCTCGCTTCCGGGAGCAGCCATCAGGATTCTGTTCCGGATGCGCCGGCCGGGCCCCCCCACCCCACCCCCACCACCCCCTTCTCTCCGCCTCTTACTGGAAGCGGAGCTGGCAGGCAGGCGCGCCGCTGGGCTGTCGGGAATGCAGACGCCTCTGCGCAGAGGGGAGGGATGGAGGGAGACGGACAGAAATTGTGGGGGGGGGGACCACTGACCCGCCGTGCTGATGTGGGAGCAGCGATCCCACTCACTTTTTTACACGCTCACTTTATTATTTAAATATACAAAAACACGCGCACCCCTGCACTCGCACAGCCGCTGAGACCTCACACACACACACACACACACACACCACGCTCATAAACAGACCACCAACCCAGAGAATTCCACTGCTGCTCTTCCCCACTGGCAGCGGAGATAAAAGCCAGACTTGCGCGCTGATAAAACGTTCCCTGCCCATCATGTCACACACCAAAGGGAACCGCACGCAGACGTCTTTTGGAGACGCTGTCCTGAATACACTTTCACTGACACGTTACCACATTCCGACTTTTCACCCAGCGGGTTGAGTCGGCACTGAGGGATTCGCGGGAAGCGTGAAGCCTACCTCGGCCAGCTGAAGGGGCGAGACCTCCATCGGCGCGAGGGCGGGGTCCATCTCTCCTGGGGGTGAGGGTTTTCTCTCTACTTCATGTCCACCCACTGAATAAAATGTGATAAAACGGTTGATAATCAATGAGATTTAAATAGATTATGACTATAAAACAAGAAGACCTGAGAGCACGTGTAGGGAAATTGCAAATATGAATTTTTGATTGATTTCACATGAAATATATCACAAACAAATAGCTGCCAGTACACAGCACTTGGCTTATAACATCCAGTCAAGCAGCAGCCACATGACATGAATAACAGTTGCAGAAGGAACGTATCAAGACACATGGCTACGCTCCTCTCGCTTCTGGAATTAATAATACAAGTGCAAACATACAGGCACATCGAGCAAACGCCGCCCATGTTCTAAACAGGAAACGGAGCACATGTGCACAGTGGTCCATAGATCCCTGGCAAATGGTTGATTTTAAAATGAATCTTCAAAAAGTGAAAGGGAAGCGATTGTGAAACACTGCAGCGCAGCGCACGGTGACACAATGAAATGTGTCCTCTGCTTTTGACCATCACCCTTGGTGAGCAGTGGGCAGCCATGACAGGCGCCCGGGGGAACAGGGTGTGGGGACGGCAGTTTGCTCAGTGGCACCCGTAATCGCAACCTTCCGATTACGGGTCCACTTCCGCACTCACTAAGCCACCACTGCCCCCCCCAATGGATCAGGTTTGATTAAACTCGTTTTAATCAGACGTTCTCCTAAAAGGAGAAGGCGTGAGCTGCATGCATGTGAAAATCCATCTCCTTTTCTCTTTTAGACACACACACACACACACACACACCCATCAATCACCCATTCGATGTGCATTTTGTCTGTCACTACACACCCACACACTTGCAGCATGCCAGATAAGGACCGCCCTCCTTCTCGCTGTAGACTAGTTACTTCACGAGCGGTATCACGATACCGAGGTCACGCCAAATAATTCAAATGGATCAATTCAAAACGACTCATAGACCCAGAACGAGTTTTTTTTGCATGCGACAATAAAGCGCTGATCCAAGCACAGCTAGGAGTTTTTAATGAAGACATAAACCAACACTGAGTTGTGTTGAAGGTTGCACTAGCTTTTATTCTGTTGCTTTTAAGACGTTTCTGCCACTCCCTATCTTTCTGAATGTCTTTTTCTGACCGCTCATCCTCCTTCTCTGCCTGCACCCAGGGAGATGGCCCAGGCCGTGCCTGGCACCCCACTCCCCGCGTGGCACAATGCCGCTTTCACTCCCCCGACAGATGCCCACGCAGATGCCGCCCTGCTCGGCCAGCTCAGTGCCAGCTCTCAGTGCCCCTCTCACCCCGGCACCGTCTCCGCCCGCTTGGTGGAGGATGGCATCTGAAGCGGGGAAAAACTGAATTAAAAGAGGTGAAATCCGACTGGCTAAGTAGGTTATGGCTAATCAGACCAATAAAGTAAACTCTCCGACTTTTTCGCTTGAGTGTCTATATATCTTCTGGCTTATAAAAAAAATTAAATGATAGGACCCTTCCTCATCCTGGATGATTCCTCACACACGTAGCCAGAATGCTCCACACGAACCTGACAAGGAAGATTCTCCACAAATACCCCCAATAAAACAAATTGCATCCCAATGAACTGCGACCGCATTCAAGTATTCAGATCGGCAAGTGTACCGTATTGCACTCCCACAAATGGCACCGCCACGTCCAGTAAAAAGACACGCACATACAGAGAAAAGTGATATATCACGCTCGCTTTTACACAATTACACCGGAGAACAACGGATCTATGTCCTCGGAGCGGGACAAAGTTGCGCTGAGCTTCCCGGGGACGGTTTTAATTATCATAATGAGCCATAAGGCGAAAAAGACGGTCCGCACCACGTGACCCCGGTCCACCGAGCCCCGCGCAGGTACCGCCGGCCGCGTCGCGTCGTTCGGCAGACGAGCCGCGGACGGGACGTCCGAGTACCGAAAAGCGGAAGACGTAGAAGGAAAACGTACCGTTACCGCAGCACCGGAGCGGCTCGGCGCGGCGCGGCGCGTCACGTGACACCCGGGAACGGCGGCGCGCCCTTCCCGTCGCGTCCCGATCGGAAGAGGGGTCGCCCGACCCCGCCACGCCACCGCGCAGCGGCGTGGACATGCGCACAGCCTGGGAAAATGCCGTCAGGCTGCGGAGCAGCGCCGTCACCCACCGTGTTAAAAACACGCACACACACTAACCCCCACTATGAACACCGCAGGCAGGGGGGTTCACCCCCTTTTTTTTGGGGGGGTGTCCACGGACAACTGGACACCCTGGACATGTATGTACGCATGCACGAAAACCGCGATTCGTTGCTCCGTGGTGATCAGCCAGTTTCTGGTTACCGGTTATTACGCACCTGTTACCGGTGTTAACTGGCGTGGAAGGTCGTTTGTCCCCTTAAATCGCCGGTCTTACATGAGGCGCTAAACACTCCCGTCAAAGCGTAATAAATAAAACTGCAATTCGATGAAGTGGCCGTTTCATTTCCACTCGTGCGTCTCAATAACAAGTTGACCGGCGTTTCTTGGACTTAACGAGTTGGTTTGGGGTAGAAGTGCAATACAGTCAGAACATGAAAAGTGTTCTAAAACCGTAAACAGGATGTCGCTTCACGTGGTGGCCGGAAGGTGGCAGAACTTCTCTTGAGAAAGATGGCCTCTGTGGTCTCTGCTCTGGAGAGGAGGGTTTCAGAGACGAACACCCCTTTGTTCGTGGCTTCTTATTTAAGAAGGTGAAGGTGATTTACGAGGACTGGAAAACTTGCACTACTCA
Organism: Denticeps clupeoides; assembly: GCF_900700375.1. Lineage (NCBI taxonomy): Eukaryota > Metazoa > Chordata > Actinopteri > Clupeiformes > Denticipitidae > Denticeps > Denticeps clupeoides. Next base: position 5,891,551 of record NC_041724.1, read on the forward strand.
ACACTACCGCCCTTAATTACACCCCACAACATTTCGAACACTTTACGGTGCCGTACTGTCACCAGCTCACGTTCGTCAACTGAAGGAACTTATTCCTCTGAAAATGAAGACACTTGAGTCTTGAGGGTTTTTTTTTGCCCAATAATGGGTGTTGACGTCGCGTTTCATGTTCTTTAGTTTCATAATAACCAAGTATTCAACTTTATGTTCACTCTTAAATCACACTCAATAAACCTTTATTTAGAGCAATATTTAGCACCATGAAAGAATCATGAGCCTGACCCACACAAACACACACACTCTTAACAGCATAGAAATATTTTACACACAATATGTTTCATATAAAAAAAAAAAAAATGTCTTCCTCGAGACATTGTAATATGCTGGACGCTGGATAATATGGCAAAAAAGTATCTATATACATACACGCAGATACACGTATTTGCAAAATGGCATTCGCAGAGGGTACAATGCATCGTCTTAAATATGCGGATACATATAAAACATGTTCATAAAGTAGTAAGCTTTTATCCCCTCTGTCTCGCTCTCTCTTCCCTGACATCTCCCATTAACAGGGAGACGCGTCAAAACGGACGAACTTGCGCCATTTCCCAAAAGAACTTTGGTAATAATAGACGCTGCTCCGGTGCGGGTGTAGTGGACAGGCGCCGGATCCTGGTCCGTCCCACCTTACCCGACCTTAGAGGGCCCTTGGAGCTCGCTCTCCTCCATAACCTGCATGGCGTTGGACACGGTGGCGCGCCGCTTGTTGCTGCTCAGGTTTAAGGACAGCCTGCGGAACGTGGACAGGCGGTGGCGGAAGTTCTCCCCGGAGAAGAAGTACAGCATGGGATCGAAGCAGGAGTTGGAGGCGGCCAGGCAGAGCGTGACCACCACGGACTTCTGCATGTACGCGATGTCGTCGCAGCTCTTGTCCACGCGGCTTATGAAGTGGAGGTGAGCCGTGCGCTGGATGTGATAGGGCATGAAGCTCACCAGGAAAGTCAGCATGACGATGACGATCATGCGGATGGCCTTGGTGTGCGTCGAGCGCTGCTTCTTCACGGTGTGGGAGCGGCTCAGGAGTGTCCGGATGATGCCCGCGTAGCACACCAGGATCACCAGGAACGGAATGATGAAGCCCACCACCAGAGAGAAGTAGTTAAGTGACACCAGTTTGCCCAAGCTGGTGTGTCCTGTGCTGTTGAAGCTCCGCTCGGGTGGCTCGAAGCACTTGGTCTTGTTGGTGACGGGGTCGAAATGCTCGCCCTGCATCAGGAAGGGCATGCTGGTGCCGCAGATGAAGACCCAAATACAGCCGCAAACGACGTACGACTTCCGCTCGGTGACCAGCTTCAGGTTCTGCACGGGGAACACGATGGCCAGGAAGCGCGTGAAGCTCATGGCCATCATGAAGAAGATGCCGCAGTAGAGGTTGACGTACAGCGCGTAGGAGCTGACGCGGCACAGGAAGTCACCCATGCTCCAGTGGCCCTGGTTGACGTAGTACAGCACCCGCATGGGCAGCGTGCTCACGCACAGCAGGTCGGACACGGCCAGGTTGATCATGTAGATGTGGAACGCGGAGCGCTGGCGGAAGGTGCGGATCAGCACCAGCAGGGCGAAGCCATTGCCCACCAGGCCGAAGACGGTGATGATGGAGTACGCGGTGGAGTAGACCTTGTTGCGGAAGTCATCGATGGACGGGCAATGCATGTCAGACGCGAGGGAAGTGTCATTTGCCATCTGCAACGAATCAAAAATGAATAAAAACGCAGGACAGACACAGAAGCTCTTCTTTCATCCATGCATCTCACCGGCCAACATGGATTCTGCATGTCTAGCATTTCATCTGATGTGCACCATTTGTAACTGTTGTACTCGGCGGCCACCCTTGTCGTGACAAACACGCTCGCCACTACTACACACATTCGAAGATTAGCTTGTGGTTAAGGGTGCATACACACACACGCAAGATCAAGAAGGCGTGAACGTGCTCCGTCGCCAGCCTGCACAAGGTGCGAAACTTTATCCAATTGAATTTTTATTCGTTCATTTTTCGAACCCACAACTCGCAATCCAACGAGTCTTGTTTCGAGTCTTCTTCGGGCCAAGATAAAGGGCACTTCTATTATTTAGCACCAAAATTTTTTTTTTATTTTTATTCTGAGGAATTGGCGAGCCGTGTGAGCGTCAAATGAAGTGCGCTGTTGCACATTTAAATGCATGATGCCGTGCCATGCACTAAGCTGAAAAATGGCCTGTAACAACACGTAACAACACGTTTTTAACTATCAAGTAATAGCAACAACAACTTTTTTTTTTGGTTTGTTGAAACTATAAGAACCCAAATGTGTAGAAAAAAAAAAGAAAAAGAAAGGAAAAAAGCAGTCAACCTTTCATCTGGAGATGCCGAAGGCGTCCGTGAGCCGGCATGAAGCGGTCTGTGGTCCAGCGATCGGCGTCGCCGGTGATGATGCTGCGCCGCCGCCGTTCTGCGTGCGCGTCTCGAACACAAGCCCCGCCCCCCGCCCCCCGCCGCCGTTACTGCGCCTCCACTTTGCCGGTAAGTGGCGCGTAAAAGTCGGTTCCGGGGAAAAAAAAAAAAAAAAAAGCTGCCCTGCTTCCTGCCGCGGAAGGCGTGCAACGTGATGCGGCGACGTGGGTCGTGTTTTGCAAGGTGGCGCTCGGAATAAAGTGACCTCCGTTTTATTCGCTGAACGGACGATCGACCCCCGTCGCACCAGCTCGTCCCTTCCCGTCTAATGTCTCCGCAGCAGCTGTAACGAGCCATTTAATGGCGACCACAGCCGAACACAAGCCCCGGCCTTAAACTGAAAATAAAGTTACTTTTGGGTTAATTGCACTGCGTTTCCTGCCATTTGCTAATGTTCATGGGAAAACCCGAAGATTGCTTTGCAAATGATAACAACCGTGAAGGTTTTTGTGGTCCGCCAATTGGCATAATGACCGAGTCTTCTTGGGAGTGCAAACTCAATCAGAGGGTTGGGAAAGGGAGGGACGAGGCACTTGGCCTTGAGCTTCCATGCCGGCAGGAGCTTGGGGCGTGAACTCGACCGAAGGGAGAAGAAGGTGCCGTAATTGATGTGTACACCAGGGAAGTGAACTCATATGTGATCTGTTTTTATCGTGTAATCGGATGATTTTGAGATAATGAGCCCTTGTCTGGCCCCGATTTGTGGCATCTCGCTTTATCTCAGTTTACATCTTCACTTAAAAGACATCGGCTGTATCCACATTATTGTACAATGTGTCTGCTTTCACATTCTGTCTATAGGGAGAAGAGCCTCAAAGCCCATCCTAATGTCTTTAATGCCCACTATGTCTGAATATTCTGCTAATTGCATTCCTTTCAGTCTGGTTTCTGCCATAACTCTATCAAAACACCAGTTGGTACCACTCTAATGCATTCCCAGATGACATAAAGTCGCTTCCTATGCTGGCCTTGTTCCATCAAGTGTGGTCCAGGAGTTACCCTGCAGCACTTAGAATGCATATCATTTGTATGGCCACAATTTATTCGTCTAGATCAACTTTTCCCAGCTTTTTCTTGGTCAAGACTTTCTTTACTCTCCTTCCCGAGAGGGAAGCATTAGTTCCCCATGAAACACTTTTCTTCCACAATAATTATCTAGCTATTGCTGTTTGAGTAGGGCTAAGAGCGTGTTTGTGTTTCGCCCATGCAAATGCCAAGGATGAAGAGATTAAACCAGATACACTGGCTCAAGTCATAATTAGGATCATTTTATGAACATGGTTCACATGGTTTATGAACATCTGCCTTCCTGCCATCTTTTGTGCTGGTGACACAAATACAGCTTTTTGTTTCTGTGCAGATCAGCATTTTAAGCTCCCCAGAAAGAGAAAAGTTTTTTTGAGTGCTAAAGAGTCAAGCTGAGGTCTACATTGTGACCCCATTAGATAGCATCTTCAGGAAAGGTTCAGCAATAAGACTCAAGTGAAATTTGCACTATCCACCCGGCCAAGTCAGCAGAACACAAAAAGAGATGAACACTGTGATAATCTGCCTCTTTCCTCTAGCTGTAAACCTGCAGAGATTACAATCAATCTATGTCAACATGCATAACAGTAGTTCTTTAAAGTCTGAAAAGTTTGATTGTTATACGAGTAAATGTGTAACAGGAAAAAAGAAGCATGTAGCCTACAAAAGTTTGGACACACCTTCTCATTCAATGTGTTTTCTTAATTTCCATGACCATTTACGTTGGTAGATTCTCACCAAAGGTATCAAAACTATGAATGAACACATGTGGAGTTATGTACTTAACAAAAAAAGGTGAAATAAAATTTTTAGATTTTAGTTTCTTTGCTCTGATTACTGCTTTGTACACTCTTGGCATTCTCTCGATGAGCTTCAAGAGGTCGTCACCTGAAATGCTTCTCCAACAGTCTTGAAGGAGTTCCCAGAGGTGTTTAGCACTTGTTGGTCCCTTTGCCTTCACTCTGCGGTCCAGCTCACCCCAAACCATCCTGACTGGGTTCAGGTCCGGTGACTGTGGGGGTCAGGTCTCCACTTTTTGTTAAGTACATAACTCCACATGTGTTCATTCATAGTTTTGATGCCTTCAGTGAGAATCTACCAACGCAAATGGTCATGAAAATAAAGAAAACACATTGAATGAGAAGAAACTGTAAAACTGTACACACATTCACAGTGAAAATTTACAACTGTGGTGATAATAACATGAAAATACCATAATGTCACTAGCTAATTATTACCCTAAAGTTAAATGTAATGTTCAGTCTAAATAATGTACTTGAATGATTAAATAAATAACTTAATACATTTCATTATCCAACAGTACTTAGTAGCAGATACTTTACTTTTATATTTAAGGAATTTTTCAGGCATCCTTATTTGAAGGACGTAAAATCAGTAGTCACAGGGACAGTGTCTTGTTCAGGGACACGATAGTAGTAAGTGGAGTTTGAACCTGTGACTTTGTGGTCTTCTGGTTCATAGGGAAGTGTGTTACTTTGCTCCCTCAGACGAACAACTGGAGGGAGATATGTTATAATCTAGCAATTTGTTAAAGTTAACTAGATTGTACTGATGAACATAAACCTCAGCTCTCTGTCCAGGGAATGTCATAACAGGTTACCATAAACAGCTTTATGATACAGCTTTGATAATAAACTATTTTACAGTATGTCTAGATAAAATAAATTATGAAAGCATACCATTATGCACCGAATATGGACGGTACAGACAAAAAAGGTGTAGCAGCTGTTTGCTTTTCATGAGGTAACACCAACCAGCTGTTCTTACTTTAGAACGGAACATTATTAACAAGTCATTAAAAGAATGATTTTACTCATCATTTTAGAGTGTAATTTAGCTAAATTCAGCTGGGAGGTTATCAGATGGATGTTATTTCTTTTGGGTGGGTGAGAGAATTGGCTTTTGATGGATAATAGCTTCATTAAAATACAGCAATTGTGAATTATTTATAATGTACATGCTGCCATAAAGGTCTACCCCAATTGAAAAAAAAACCTTTCAGTGTGTCATTAACAAAGCCATAATGATAAAATCTCCTGAGTCTTCCATATTGCCTCTATTCTTTCCATACAATAGATCAATATAACAAAAAAAAAAAAAACATTTTTATGCAGACTTCCCTGCCCTAGCTAAATTTCCCAAAAATACATTATTATGTCAGCCCTGACTATCAGAGCTTTGCAAATGGACTTTTCAAAGAGGAGTTCAGAGTTAGCCATAGCATGCAAGCTCCAGATCAACTGATGCAACTTACAGCATCATTACAGCGCAACGAAATAGACGCATCAGGATCGTTGCCATCACATTAATTGAATTATAGCAATCAGGCAGCCAATTAAGCAAATGTAGGTTCAGAACTGGATGGAAGTCATTTCACGAAAATTGATGCTGTGTGTCAAACTTGGGTGCCTTCAGGATTTTGTGGAGAGGGTGAGCCAGACGATTGGGCGAGGCTGACTTGTCATTGACAAAGGACCAATGTCTAAAACTGAGTGTGTTTTCAAGTTCAAGTTCAAGTAAACTTTATTGTCATCTCTTCTATATTTTGTGAAATACAATATATAAATAAATAAGATACAAAATATACATTTTAGCTATAAATGAAGTGTTAAAGTGCACTACAATGAGTTTAGATGTAAAGGGACGGTGTATGACAATGAAACATTATTTATATATCCAATTTACACTTTTTTCACAAGTATTGTATATGTATCAGGTCCACGTGCTGTTTTAAGACTTGAAGATGTTAAGATGCCCGTGCCTCCTCCCCCACACCTGGCATTACAGGTGCTTGTGAAGGAAATTGAAATCTAGACCAAATAAACATGATTCAGAAGCTTGGGTTTCGTGTAGGTGGTTTCCTCTACAGAATTTTAAGTTTCTCTTCCAGGACAAAACAAGCAATGCCTTAAGGCATAAGAGACATCAACACAGAAGCGTCTGTCAATTAAGTTCCATCAAGTTCAACTGGATACACATGTTCAAATTTTTATAATTAAGCAGAGTAATTAATTAAGCCAACATTATGTGTCACGCTGGTTTGACATGCTGAGGAAGGAGATCTGGAACGATGGCTGGACATGGCGAGGAAGAAGGACGCATATGCATGACGTCACGAAACGGGTTGACATCACGTAACAATGACCCGACATCGAACAGACACAAACTGGGCAGCTTTATACAATCAGACACAGGTGAAAACAATTAGGAAACATAATAGCACTGGATGAACATCCTGGACCCAGAGTAGCCCCTGCCGGACCGGATCAAGACATTATGTGTGTTTAAATGCTATAGAGTAGTGCAACTATTTGGAATAATTAGCATAACGTAGTGCCATCCCTGTTTTGCTGCACTGAACAACTCCAGCTGCTGACCTGGCCCATGACGTCACATCAGCAGTGTGGTGGCACACTGTTACTCATCACTCGTCTAGGCTGATATAATTTTGGTGATATCTCTTAATTCATTTCACTGCTTTCATTTCATAAAGTTGAACATTAAACTGAATTAATAAAGCCACATCATGATTATTTTTTTTAACTGAGGAAATTCACAGGGGTCCAGGTTCATAAGGTCTTTACCTTACCCAGAAGTTTCAGTCTGGCTTTTCGAGGCAGCCGTCCCATGCAAATGAAGTCTAAATGACTACAGTGAGCACTGGAGACATGTGATCTTAAATTGACATTAGCTCATATTTTGCTCTTGCAAAGTCCTGAATAAACAGAAGATGAAAAACGGGTTTGATGGAGCATGTTGTTTGAACTGCAGTTTTTTTTTACATGTACTCTTACAGGAGTGACTTACAAAAGTGCTTTAATAGCTCTATCACTTGAATCCCTTATTTGGTTCACCAGGACCTGATCTGGAAATACCATTAGTATAATAATTTAGAACCCAATTTTTATGTATACTTTTTTTTATAAACACAAGAGCCCTGTTTAATCCAAGTATTTCCTAAGAAGGAAGTTTTTTTTGCTGAAAATCCTTAGTGACTCAGCCTTTCTCCTGGAAGTTCATTTTACCTCTAAGAACCCGAGACAAGACAAAGAAGAGTCTAGATGAATGCTTTTCTAGTATCTTGAGATATGGGGGTACCAGGAATTTAGGATGTGATTAAGTGAATTGTGATATGTTAGGGCATTTTCCACTCTAGGAATTATGGTAGACAATGTGTATTAATGTAAAGTAGCAACAATTTATTGTAATTTATGACCAGACCCTGTCCCTGCCCTCTCCAACAGCAAGGTGATGCCCCAGCCCTTTCACCTCTCCACCTTCAGACCTGGGGCTCGAACCCCTAACCTACACTGTGCCGTATATATGAGGGGACAACCGAGCGTCAGCCAAGCAGGGTTTTTGGCTGATGCAGCAGGGTCAGGAACCTCACCTGCCGGATGATAAGAAGGGGTAGGTGGCTCTAGTACTGGAAATTCAGCGGAAACAGTTGGAGGCAGGTCAGGAGTGTGGAGTCGGGAAACTTGGAGGTGGAGCCAGCCCTGCTATCGTCAGGCCGCTGCCTCCGGACAGCCGGAAAAAAGCAGCCTCACAGCTCATAATTTCATTTCATTTCGGATTACTTTGCATTTTGAATAATGGTGCAATGGTTCTGGGTAAAATATCGAACCCTTCAGTTTGCCATTCACAATCCAATATGCCTTTATGGACCACGGGACTTTGGTTTTGCAATTCATTCAGAATTTGGTCCAGAAATGTCCACACCCATACATTAGCTTGTTAAAGCTCTTGCATTCAGGATGAACAAATAATTGAATGAACACTCAAACCGACATTGAAATCGACTCCGTTCACGTATCAGAGATGGAAAAGTTAATTTTTCTCTGGGGCTATATCCTATAAACGCTTTTAAATGTCTTGATCTTATACTAAACATGTGTGTTTGAGGGTGAAAGAATAGAGCATGTAACCTTCTAACAGGATTTTATTTTAGCAGTGATTTGCCACTTTGCTGTATGGTTTCTGGGAGATGCAACAAGGTGATGGTGATGAGTTTCCTTCCACATTGCATTACAATCACACCCTTATGTGATTCACAAATGTGACTGAATGAGTTCCCCTACGTCACCGAAGACAGTGAGTCATAAATGAATAACACCCCGCAGATGGATTAAGTGACAGGGAGCAGAGGGTGGGAGGGCTAATTTTATTAAACCACTCATGTTGCTAAAACAAACAGACAGCCTTGTAGCTGTCCTCTACTGTAAATTACAAAAGGACAATAAAACAAAAAAAAAATTAGCAAGTCGGTGTCATAGCAAATATACTTACACTGGGGAATTATTTTCTTCTAAAATTGCTCATTTTTGCAAAGAATAAATACAGAATAATTACATTTATGGCATTTATCAGACTCCCTTATGCAGAGTGACAATCAGTAGTTACAGGGACAGTCCCCCTCTAGACACTCGGGGTTAAGTGTCTTGCTCAGGGACACAATGGTAGTAAGTGCGGTTTGAACCTGTGACTTTGTGGTCTTCTAACTCCTAGGTGAGTGTGTTACACACGTGGCTACTACCGCCACTACCAGAACTAAATGAATCTGTGTACCAAATTTGGCACTTTTCCACCCAATTGGAAGGTTTTGAATAGCATTAAACAAAAAATCCTGTTTAAAACTTTATGGGACAATAATCTCTAATCACCGTATTCTAATGTCTGATGATGCTTATATCTAAAACAATAATAATTGGTTGCCTATATCAGGAAAATATAAAGACTGTGTACATCCTTTGACTAATGCTGTAATTTGTCATATGATATTTTTTATATTTATATTGATTTGCCATCTGCTCAGCCCTTTGTTTGTCTGGTTAATTCAGACATCAGTTCCTACGAAAGAGGTAACAAAAAGAAGGTCTGCTGTGGAACGCTCAAGTGAACTCTCCAGATACAGTGGAGCAATAAAATATTTGGCAGCCACCGATGGTGCAAGTTGTCCCGTTTAAAAAGATGAGAGAAGTCTGTAATTGTAATCATAGGAACACGTTAACGGAGAGAGACAGAATGTAAAACAAAATCACATTGTATGATTTTTAAATAACTTATTTGTATAGTGGTGCAGAAAATAACCATTTGGTCAATAGCATAGGTTCTCCTCAGTACTTTGCAATGTAACCTTGGTACTTTTTTTCAGTTCAGTTTTTACCATGGTTGGTGCGTTGGGAAAGGGAGCAGGCATTAGAGGAGTGGGTCGGCAAAGCTGAGGTAAATTTCACAGACACCCATATTATGGATGTAATTCAGGGCCTTCAGGCCGAAAGCAATCATGCTCTGCAGCAAGGGTCCAATTGCCACATAAAGGTCCCCTCATACAGTGGCCAGTGCAGATGTACATATCCCAAACATGGCTGTCAAAGTAATTGACAACAACAGGATGCTGGATTTCCCGATTCAGACTGATCAGTCCTCCACTCAGAGTTTCCTGGTTGACAACGTCATCATTTGTAGAATGAGGAAATCATCATTTTGAAAGTTCTAACTTGTTTGACCATTAGACTGAATGAATGAGTTTGAATGAGGTCTAACAGATCAGCATGGTCATAAAATGAAATAATAATCATAATATAAAATAATTATTTATAAAATAATAGCCATAGTAACATCAAGTGTCAATTAGCATTATGTTAAAACATGATTTGTCTGGTGTGTGTATGTGTGACACCCTGCCCTGTGCCCAGTGTCCTGGAATGGGTTGAGGTACCTGCAACCCTGAGTAGGACTGAGCAGTTTGGGAAAGTGAGTGAATGAGTACATGAGTGAGAAAGTTGAGTAAAAACTAAATAACAAAAACACTTCCAAACCGATTACTAGAAAGTAAACCTATGTTGGCTACACATGACTAAGTTCCGTGGCAGCTTCAAAGGTGAGTAACCAAAGCCTTGACATACCCTCCCGTGGAATTTCTTCAGGAATATTTCTGAACGCCTTTCAATGAATAAACACACTTACTCGCTTACTCACTTTATCATTTGGTAATAGACATGTGTTAGTACATGCTGCTCGGGGGGGAGGGGGGGTTAGCTTTAAAGAGTCTGGGCACGGGCCTGTGCCAACGCCGGTAGTGACAAAATACTGACACACGAACACACACACACACACACACACACACACACTCTCCCCAGTTCTCTCACCCTGACTCTTATAAGCCACAGTCACACTGGGCCAAATCAGAATCCCCTCTGGACCATAACAGCGGTCTCACATTGAAGCACACGCCCCACATTTGCGCATGGAGAGCATCACTCCACAGAACCTGACCACAACGTCACTGTGAGTATCAACTCTGAGACATGTTTTTTTTTACATTTTTTATTATGCATTTTTAGTTTTACATTTACATTTATAGCATTTATTAGACGCCTTTACAACCTGTAGTTACAGGTACTCATAATTGGAGATACTCATAATTAATTGTCTTGCTCAGGGACACAATGGTAGTAAGTTGGGTTTTAACCTGTAACTTCTGTCTTCTGGTTCACAGACAATGGGTTAGATGTGCCGCTAGAATACATTACAATTTTAGATATTATAGGCCCTATTTTCAAAGCCCTCTAGTAGACATAGTGCCATGTTCTTGTTATATACGTCCTTAGGATTTACTTAAGTAAATATATAAATAAGAATCAGCCTTTATATCAAAGATCTCAAAACCTCAAAATCTTGTCCAGACCGATATAAATACCAGTGACAATACCAATGTAAAATGATTTGTTTCCTTGATCATGGATTTTTCTCACAGAGATAGCTGGGATAGCTTGGATGAATTCATGAATATTGTAATAATACAATGATTAATTATGTAAAACATCTGCTTGATTTTGGACTGCCAGAGAACCAAGGTCCAAATCGCTGGGCCGGCTTGACCCTCGTTCTGCACTGCGGTGGTTCCTGCTGGTGAAATACATCCAGGTGCTCCTGCTTCCAGGAACTAATGAACTGCTACTAGCCATGGGGGCGGCTGCCAGCCTGCACACCCTCATGCTCCTCAGCTCTCCAGGCACCTCCCGCAAGGTCTCCACAGTGCTGCTGGGCCAGCTAGCCTGGGCAGATGGTCTGCTGCTCCTGCGCTGGGCCTTGGGCCTTCTTCTAGGGCAGCTGAATGTTCTGGTTGGGCTCCAGCAGGACTTGTTGGAAGCCCACCACAACTGCAGCCTGCTGCTTCTCAGCTGCCTCAGCCTAGAGGCCCTGCTGGTGGCCTGGTGGCCTGTACCATCCCGCAGGCTGAGGACAGCACACCACGCTAGGCTGGCCTGCACTCTTATCTGGACTGCGGTGGTGTGGAGGCTGGTGGTTGGCCAGTTAGCGCTGAACCTAACCACACCACACGACAGCCGGTCTCAGACAATGCTGATGGAGCTCCGGTCTGCTTGTGTGTTTCTGGCTGTGTTTACACAGATCGTCTGGGTTGGACTGAGAGCAATGCTGTGGACGGCAAACATGTGGATTTACTACAACGTGTTTTATTACAAATACCAGAAGAGTTCTTAGTGTGCTAGCGTGGAGGAAAACAAAGATGTCATCCTGTCTGCTTGAAAAAAATGATTGCCCCCCCTCGCCCTTAGATCTTCTTTTAGCTTTAAAAGCTGTTCATTGGCCACGAACAAAGAGAAGGAAGAGAGAAGGGAATTCTGCAGAATTCTGCAGGCCATTGAAACAAAAGGCTATTAAAAGCCTATTTCTCTTTAGGCTGTGAAGCAGGGATAAATGTTTCTCAACTCTTACTCAGCATGAAGGAGCCCTTCACCAACACAATAAGTTGTGATTAGCAGCACACTTTTCCAAAGCTGTCAGCGCAAGTGTGGAACCCTCAAGTGGAGTTTCCATCAAATAAGACAATTGGACATTGGACATCTTCCATCATTGTATGGGAGGTAGTAGCCTAGTGGGTAACACACTCGCCTATGAACCAGAAGTACCAGCTTCAAATCCCGCTTAGTACCATTGTGTCCCTGAGCAAGACACTTAACCCAAAGTTGCTCCAGGGGGGGGACTGTCCCTGTAACTACTGATTGTAAGTCGCTCTGGATAAGGGCGTCTGATAAATGCTGTAAATGTAAATGTATCTATACAGCTATCTCTGTTTGCATGTGTGTGTATATATGTATAAATGTTTGGCTGTTATTAATATGATTAATAACCAAAAATATTTAAAGATTAGATCATTTAAATTATTTATTAACAACCCAAATATTGTATTGTAAATAGGAAATATGTATCACTGGAAATATGTGATTAGAAAAATGGATTCTTAATTATTTTTATTTGTGGAGATCTAAAGATTAATGACCACTTAATTGATCATAAACAAAAGCACACTAAAGTATTGTCTATGTGAAGGAGTCATTTCCCTCTTATACTCAATGGATTGGCTAGCTCCTCAAATCTGTCCACAGGCACAGAGGCGGCTCACAAACTTTTTTCACAAAAACCCACAGTAGAAGATCCAAAGAAGCTCGGCCAAGGACATCATTCATGATTCAACAATAAGAAGGAGCCCGGGGTCATGCATACAATTCATGGGAGAAAAGCCACTTGGTATGCTGGCCAAGAGTAACATCAAATATCAGTTACAGACAGAACTCCCCATTATGAGAACATAATGATGCATAAGAGTTTCATAGCAACACAAGCATAGTGGCGGCTTTATAAGGAAGAACAGCATGTGGCAGAACAGCAGAACCATTGCAAATAACCAAGACTTAGGAAAAGTTAGATGTTGCTGGTGTGATGTCAATATGATCATATGAATATGAACTATTTTTGCTGCATGTATGAAAAATAGTCACTGGGACAAAACGCTAGATGATGCAAGTGTTTCAGTGTCACTCACAGTTATGTTTAGAACTAGGGATTATCCTAGGGTTAAAACCAGTAGGTACATATATTTATACACTTAATATTTATACATAACATTTAAATTTTGTATTGATACAGTCAACCCTAACCCTATAATATAACATTAATGCGCTAAATAAATGTAGTAAATCATAAATTAAACACATAATTATTCAAGGGACAATTCTTCTAGATTTTAAAATGAATCTAGCAGATTTATTTTAGTTCATTCTTTATTTTATTCCTTTTCGTTTTTGGCTTCAGTTGTCATGTCCAAGCACTGCCAGCTCTGCAACTGGTGGCTGCACATCAACATGGAGCTTATGACCTTCTGTTATGTCCAACTGCAGCTGTTAGTTAGCAGTGTGTTAGCAATAGGTAACATATACTTACTATATATTTACTTATTATTTTATGTTACGATTATACAAGCCATAATTGTGTCTAACCGGTCTGTTTAGGTCGGACAAGCTCCAGCCTGTTTGGCTAACCAGAGACTGGTTACAGTATTACTCACAATGGTTCCAGGGAAAGGTCACAGGTCACTGGTTCTGAGCACAGCCATGATTTGAGGCTGCAGCACTAGAGTGTAATAAGTGACGCACAAAGTGTCTTGCGTCATTGACAGCAAATCAGCATCAAAGTTAATGAGACTGAGAGAGTGAGTGAAATATCAGAACCTTGGCTAAAGCATCCCTTCTTGTTAAAATGGTCAGGTTGGTTAATTTCTTTAAAATAGCCTTAATCTGAATTCATGTGAAAGTGTAAATTTAGTAAATAGATTGAATACTAATATACAGTAAAGAGATTGAATTATAATGACCATGAACTCGACATAAAAATGTGGACAGAAAAACGTGCAACTCTCACAACAAATAAATGCTTGCAATACATTTGGTAAAAAAAAGGCTGAATGAAATCTTGATATTTGATCACAAATGTGCCCCAGAACCTAGAAAGACAGATGCCGAAAGAGATGTTATCTCTTCCAACGCAGTGATGCAGCGGAGGTAAAGGTTGCAGAGTCCTCTACTGCCAGCCTCAGGAAATGCAGTATCATGTCAGACAACTGTGGGAGAGCTGGACAGAGAGCTGTGTGCATGTGTTCAGGTCAAGCTTCAACATGAAAACCATGTGTCTCTGTAGCCCAAAGTCATGGCCACCCTCTGGAGATGTGAAAAGGGCGCGGTGGTGCTTCAAACTAGAAGAGATAGCTGCTAATGCAGAGCCTGGGGAGAAGGAAATAGATGAGATGGAGGAGATGGAAGGAAGAGGCAAGGAATGTAAGAGGAAAAAATGATGTGATATTATAATATTGTAATTTTGCACTTTAAAACTTAAAAAAAATTTTTTTTATTTATTTGTTCTTGATTCACCTGTGAGTGACTCTGGTGCGAGAATGACAATAAAGAAATGATTTCATGGATGTAAAGGGAACAGACTGACCAGAATTTCTCCATCCTTCTGTCCACCATCTGGAGTTGTTTTAGTTTGGATGCTGATAAGAATCGAACAGTAAACCGCAACCATTATTCATTTCATCTTAAAAATTATTTATAATTTTTTACATGTATATAACTCATGCATAATACCAAAATACATGTTTGTTGAGGTATAATTCTAATTAAAAAAAGTTATGGTTGAATCCATTTAGTGGCTATATATTCCAACATATAGTGCATCCAGAAAATCGCATCACTTTTTCCAGATTTTGTTATTTTACAGCTTTATTGCAACACGGATTAATTTTTTCCCCCTCAGATCTCGACACACAACACACCATAATGTAAAAAAGGTTACTTGAGGTTTTGGAAAATGTCTTAAAAATGATTAAACTGAGAAATCACTTGTTACATAACTATCACAGCCTTTGCTCTGTCTTTTTGAATATGATGCCACAAGCTAGTGACACCTATCCTTGGCCAGTTTGGCCCATTGCTCTCTGCAGCAGCTCTCAGGCTCCATCAGGTTCGATGGGAATCGTTGGTGTACCCCCATTTTAAGATCTCTCCAGAGATGTTAATTAGACTCAAGTCTGGGCTCTGGCTGGGCCATTCAAGGACATTCACAGAGTTGTCCTGAAGCCACTCCTTTGATATCTTGGCTGTGTGCTTAGGGTCATTGTGCTGCTTAAAGATGTACTGTCACCCCAGTCTGAGTTCAACAGCACTCTGGAGCAGGTTTTCATCCAGGATGTCTCTATACATTGCTGCAGTCATAGTTCCCTCTGTCCTGACAAGTCTACCAGTTCCTGCAGATGAAAAACATTCCCACAGCATAATGGTGCCACCACAATTAGATTAGATTAGATTTACAGCATTTATCAGACGCCCTTATCCAGAGCGACTTACAATCAGTAGTTACAGGGACAGTCCCCCTGAAGCAACTTAGGGTTAAGTGTCTTGCTCAGGGACACAATGTTAGTAAGCGGGATTTGAACCTGGGTCTTCTGGTTCATAGGCTAGTGTGTTACCCACTAGGCTACTACCACCCTTACCACCATGCTTCACTGTAGGGATGGTATTGGCCTGGTAATTCACACTATTCACACCAAATAGTTCAATCTTTGTCTCATCAGACCAGAGAATTTTGTTTCTCATGTTCTGAGAGTCCTTCAGGTGCCATTTTAGGTGCCTTTTACTAAGGAGAGGTTTCTATCTGGCCACTCTACCATACAGACCTGATGGGTACAGGTGGGTTGCTGCAGAGGACCCCTGGAGCTCTGATAGAGTGACCATCAGGTTCTTGGTCACCTCCCTGACTAAATTCCATTCCCCCCTATTCACTCAGTTAAGGTGGCCAGGCAGCTCTAGGAAAAGTCCTGGTGGTTTTGACTTTCTTTCACTTACAGATGATGGAGGCCACTCTGCTCATTCAGACCTTCAAATAACCTTCCCCATGATTTGTGCCTGGAGACAATCCTGTCTCAGAGGTCTACAGACAATTCCTTTGAATTCATGCTTGGTTTGTGCTCTGACATGAACTGTCAACTGTGGGACCTTATTTAGACAGGTGTGTGTCTTTCCAAATCATGTCCAATCAAATGATTTTTCCAATTAAGCTGTAGAAACATCTCAAGGATGATGAGGGGAAAGAGGAGGCACCTAAACTCAGTTTTGAGCTTCATGACAAAGGCTGTGGAAACATATGTACATGTGATCTCAAATATATTTGCCAAAACATCAAGTACACATTTTTCACATTGTTGTTATGGGGTGTTGTGTGTAGAATTCTGGAGGAAAAAATGTACTTTTGCAATAAGGCTGTAACATAACAAAATGTGGAATAAAGTGACGTGCTGCCAGTACTTTCCGGATGCACTGGATTCCTGTTGAATTACAGTGTTGATAAGGAATTGTTATTTGGGTAGGACATGTTTTTTTGGCCAGATCTCACAAATGGGTGACAAAATATATACTAGTCACTACAATTTATATTATATTGTCTGATATATTGAATAAATATTGAAATGCGCATAGTGTTGTAATGCATTCCTTGTTTTTACACCGGCCAGTTTCTCGGGTGATCCACCGTTGCATTAGTACCTCCAAAGCATTTGTTTCTGTGTACCAGTGCATTGACTGGCTGCTGCTAGGTTACCGTGCCAATTAGTATTGCAGCCACAGAGAAGGAACGGTGCTGGGGTTCTTGGAACAAATCAATTAAGGCCGGAAAAAGGCAGTAGGGACGGGGGTAAGGGGACTCAAAGTCTTGAAATTTAGGGGAAGGTCTTGGTTCAAACTGCCCTTCTCCCCCAACGCCTTGTGGTTGGCAACAGACAATAACTCTCTAATTAGGAAACGGCCCCACTCTGACTCGAGGGGCCATGAAACAGGTCACATGGTGACTTTGGGAAGTTTGCAGCTCTGGAAAGTAAAATCTTCAATGAAGCACATAGGAAGGAAGATATTACATAGTAATTGCACATAAAACATCACATAATACCTAATAACCAAAAGATCAAATATTATTCCATCAACAACTTATTTTTGTAAGCAACACATGTTTATACTCAACCTGGAGTATTTTTTACTTGTCCATGTACTACTTAGCTACTGTACCTTTCTTCTTGCTGGCCTGCTCAGGCAGCTGCGTAACCATTCTCATAAAGCCACACGTCTTTCACGAGCCCCTGGAGCCGGAGAAGCCGGCTACTCTGGAGAGGAAAGATCAAGTGGTGTGTAAGAATGTCCGAGCAGGGGGCCTGCAGCCGAACACGTGCTAAGGGTGATGCGCAGTGAGCATGCCGCGCCGCTTGATACGGTCGCCCGCGTCAGATCTCCCCCGCCGCCAGAGGCTGAGATAAGTGGGGTTAGCAGGGTAAATGGAGACGAGGGGAGAGAGAGGCGGAAGAAGAAAGAAGGGGAGGAGGAGAGGACGGGGAAACACTTGTACGCTGCCCTCATTATAGCAGCGAACAACGGACTCGATTGCCGCCTGTTACTCACATCCTCTTCCCTAAAGTTGAACCACCACATAATGTATGTTGTGACTGGCCTAAACAAGGGCTGCACATTTTTAGAACAATGTTCAATTAAAAAAAGAAAGAAAAAAAAAGACATTGACAGATGTGTATAGGCTACCTGACCTCACCCAAAATAAAACCTCATTAGACCGTATGGCTTTTATTCCAAGAGACGATGACAGGGGGCCATGAGCTGCCCTCAAAAATGAGCTCTGAAAAAAAACCCCAGAAAAACAGTTACTGTAAAAGCCAAACATATTCAGTAGCAAGACTGGTGATGCACAGGAAGTGGTAAAGAGTTCTAGATTGGGTTTCTGCCCTTCAGATTCACAGTAGATGAATTGATTAAAGGATGAAAAGATGCTCTTATGCAGCTGTGTGTCTCCACACATGACACCATCACGGAATGAAGTCTCATCATAAGGCCCTGGCAGAGTTGTTGACTATTAAAAAGATTTTTAAAAAGTGACATTTCTTTAAATACCAATCTAAGCAATTTCAACTTCAAAAATCTTTTTCGTAGAGATTTTTTGTCCAGTGACATATTCACCAGTTTTCTGGCATTTAAATGTCGAAGCCATAAGACAAAGAAAACAAACAAAATACCAGGAATGCCACAGAAATACAAAGGATGACGTGCCATTCCCATTTGTATTTGGCTGTGTTGTGAATGCTCAGATAGCAGTTTGTCCTTGGGGTGGCCAGAAGGCACTGCTGAATGACAGGAAGTGAGTCCTCCCTCCCTAGAGTGCTGCAAACACACACACACACTCACACACACACACACACACACACACACTCACTCGCACACGCATGGTGAGACAGATTTAAAAATACACCCGCAACTCCATGAAAGAGGAAGGGAGGAAAATAGCCCTGGGACGGTCCTGCATGTCCACCGTCTCCGTGCCAACAGGAATAAACAGAGTAATCCAAGCTTCCTTTTACTGGACCCGAATGCACTGGACTGGACAGTGTGCCACAGAGCACAACCTGCACAAACAGCGGAAGTGCAGTTGTGGTAGTAGCCTAGTAGGTAACACACTCACCTCTGTGTTTCACAATGACAATCACCTCACTTTCTATAAAGCAGAAGACCACAAAGTCACAGGCTAAAAAACCCCACTTACCCCACTTGTGTCCCAGTGTCTCCAGGAGGACTGTCCCTGTAACTACTGATTGTAAGTCGCTTTGGATACACGTTCAGTGGGGCAGTGGCAGGTGAGAGAGGCCTGTAATTTTCATCATAGGTACACTTCAACGTACAGAGACAGAATGCAATCCAGGGAATCACAAATTTTAAAGAATTTGTATGTGGAGCAAAAAACAACTGTTTAGCATGTACAACCAAGAGACCTGTTACTTATTCTTTAAAGCTCCCTTATTATGAAAATTTTCATTTGTGTGATTATTTAACATTAATATGAGTTCAATTAACCTGTCTATGGTCCTGCAGTGGCTAGAAATGGTGATAGGTGTAAAGAGTGGTTTGGCCATTCTGCTTCACTGTTCAAAGAGCGGCAGCTCAGATGGTCAGATCTGGAATTTATCCCCTTATTTTGTCATAAGGGGACAGGTTACCTCCCGTTTCTCATGCCTTGCTCGCCCAGAGAATTTCCCACCCCTCCCCTAAATAATTTACTGAGTAAATGAGCAGAAATGTATTTTTTTAGTTCCATCACGTGAGACGCTGAAGAACCAGTGTGTGAATTTTTTTTTTCTGGAAAAACACAGACATGAATTCTTGGTTGCGCCAAAAAGGAAGTGTTCATGATGTAATTTCCTTGAATGCCTCTGCACTTCAAAATGGTGCGTCCTGGAGAAATCTCAATGTGTGACTAAAAGTGGCTGTAATTCTGCACCACAGCTGAATTTTGGACATGTTCTCTGTATAAAAAGACACTTGTCCACACATTCTAACAGTCAGACTCAACCCGCCATCGTGGCCAAGACCAGAGACCTGTCTAAGGACACCAGGGACACGATTGTACACCTGCACAAGAATGTGATGAGCCAATCTACAATATGCAAGCAGTTTGATGAAAAAAGAGATCACCTGTTGGAGCAATTATTATAAAAATGGAATCACAAACTCATCCCTCAACCTGGGGCTCCATGCAAGATCTCACCTCATAGGGAACAAATGATCTTGAGGACAGTGAGGAAACAGCCAAAAACTACACCCAGTTAAACTGGTCAATGAGCTGAAGAGGGCTGGGACCATAGTAACAAAGGTTACTATTAGTAACATACTACGTAGTCATGGATTACTCAGCACTCAAAAGGTCCCCCTGCACATGTCCAGGCCCATCTAAAGTTCGCCAGACACCATCTGGATAATCCAGAGGAGGATTGGGAGAATGACATGTGGTCAGATGAAACCAAACTAGAACCTCCTTCCATCAGAGAGAGCATTGAAGGTGAAACTTGGCTGGATCTTCCAGCATAACTGATCCCAAACAAACCACCTGGGCATTAAAGGAGTGGCTACGTATAAAGCATTACAAGGTTCTGGAGTGGCCTAGCCAGTCTCCAGACCTCAATCCAATAGAGAATCTGTGCCCAGCGACAGCCCCAAAGGATCACACCTTTTGAGAAGATCTGCATGGAATATTGGGCCAAATTACCAGCTACAGTGTGTGCAAACCTGGTGAAGACCTACAGGGAATGTCTATAAATTAATTTATACAAACAAATTCTTCAAAACTCACACAATGTGATTTCCTGTTAAAAACTGTATGATGAAAGTTACAGACCTCGCTCATCTTTTTAAGAGGGACAACATGTTTTGCCCCATTGTAAATGTAAATTTTGCTTGAATTGACTTTTTTAAAGGAAAATGTGGTTCTATGAATAGAGGATAGAGAATTCGTTCGAGTTCCAGTTTGAGCCAGGAGTGCATTAATTTGGCCTTGTTAACAGTTATACTGGGACATTAGACCTGTTTAGACTGCAGGACAAATGTAGCCCAAATGTAAGACTCAGATTTGACATTATCCCAACAGTATTTTCAAACAAATTCTGGTGATTTGGACAAATCAAAAGTAAACCTGAATGTAGTCTTATTTCATATTTTCATATTGCATGCTACATAAACTCTTCACATAAACTGAATTACTCCATGCATTTTGTGGCTCTTACAGAAGAAGCTGGGTTTAGCAGACATACAACAAACAAGCGAGTACTGTACACTACCAGTCAAAAGTTTAGAAGTTTTTTTGTGAAGAAGAAGTCTTTGCTGTGATGGCAGCATTTCACACTCTTGTCTTCTCTCCACCACCGTAGGTTGGACAACAGTGATCATTTCCAACAGGTTTATGCTGAACACTTTCTTATTATTCACTCATGTTAATGAGCATCTCATGAAGTGGCTTTTGGTGGCGACAATAATGAACAAAAGAGCTATGAAAGTAGAAAAAAAGGCGACTATAAAAAACAGTTTCATAAAACATACTTCAGTAAATACTTACTAGTAAATATATTTCTTTTTTTTGATTCTTCAAAACCGCTCCATCTTTATCTTCATAGCCGCCACCACAGATAACAGCATCCAAACTTTTGACTGGTAGTGTATATCTGTGTGTGTGTGTGTGTGTGTGTGTGTGTGTGTGTAGTTGAATCTTTAAAGGAAACAGACCACTGGGAAACACTAAAACTGATTTTACAGCTTCGGAAATCACAGTAAAGTTAAAACATATTTGAAGGAAAGTGTATCGTCTTGGGATCAGTTTTCCTGAGAGTGGAAGAGCGGGAGAAAACCACTGCGCACGCGAAACAAGAGCAGAGTTTGTGTGAAGCAGTGAAGGATGGTTTCCCAGCTGTGTGCCGCCGGCTGCCGTTTCAGAGCAGCCACGCAGAGCATTTCCTTTGGTCTCCGTGACCTTTGCCCCATGTGGCCATCTTGAGTGGCCTCCAGTGACCAGGACGGCCTAAAGACACATGGACTTCATCTCTCCGCTGGGTTGTCAGGAAGCTTGATATTCAGCCTGTTCTTCATCAGGCTCACACACTCGTCTTTCTGTATCTTTGTGAGGACCATGGTTATAAATACGTAGCATATGTATGCCGGATGTGTAGCTACGTCACTATTTCTATTTAATAAGAAACATCTATGGTTAAAGCTATTCCTACCCCTACAGCCTTAACCTCAGAAAAGGTTTTTCTGTAAATTGAAAGGTCTTTTTTGTGAGAATGAAGTATGAATGGTTCTCACTGAAGTACTCAACATACACAAATAGTACACCCTGCGAAGGTGTACTTTTTTTTCACAGTCTGGATTGTAGTTCCAGACAGACCCCAAAAGACTGTTGTAAATGTGTGTATGTGTGCATGAGGCAGCAAAACACAAACACCCATGGACAAATCCTGACCTTAGAGATGGGGTTATCCACACCTTTGACAGGGATTATTTGACCCCAGAGGAGGGTTCTGCGATTCTGATGTGAACGTCCCCCGCACCCAGCACCCCCCCACCCGTTTTTACCCTTTCCAGAGAAAAGATAATAAACTACAGGGGATACAGTAGTGACAAATCTGTCAGAGGTGCTGCTTGTAAGTTTAAAGATGATGTTGTCAGGATGTAAGTATGCCTTTAAGGGCAATGCCTGAAAGCGTTATAGTTTTTATAGTCTGTATAGGTATTTAAGATTTAATGTGTAATGTTTCTATATACACACACACAGATCTTTTCTGATCGCACTATTTTTAAGTTACATGTTTCACTTTTGTGAAACATGTAACTTAAATAAATCAACAGCCATAAACACATGCAGTTTCATACATGCAAACACTGGCAACATACATATATTCAACAACTTAAGCTTCATTTACTTAAGCATACACCACACATAAAATAAATCTGCTATATAATCAAGATGCTAATAATAGATAATAGAACAGTACCGTGCATATTGTTCAGAATTTCACAAATGCATTGTCCTCCCTTCACGGATGTGACCGGTGTTTACTGCTGAATTATGCGTTTTTCAGTGAACAAATGCCATTTGATTGAACACAGATTCAGGTCTTCATTGCAGAAAAATACACATACAAAATATGTCACACAGATAGTCACAAGGCTCATTTTGAATATGTCTTTTAATTTATTTATATAAAGCAAAATGCATACAAGTAAAAAAAAAATACAAAATCAACAAATTTCCTAAAACCTGCAGCAGGGATTATGATTGCACGATGCAGACAAACTCGTCTTTATGGAAACTGGGCTTGGCATGAATTTGGTTTCAGGTGCAGTGTTTACACCCCAAACCACAGCACACACTGCTCACAGCTCCGCACATAAGCGCCTTGTGATTTCACATAATCCATTAAATCCTCCCAGACTTAGTGGCAATTCAGCACTCTCAAGAAACCCCTCATTGTATTAAATATTGATGCTGCTCTTAGAAAATATATAAACTACAACAAATGAATACATGCAATGGGATAATAGTAAGCACACAGTACTGAAATAGCACTTAAAACAATATATTTTTTGACATTTTGCATTCTATGTACTGTGTCAGTATAAAAATTATTATTATTAATATGAATTGAACATCTGTGTACACTTTTCCATGGAATGATTGTTTGATAATGACTAGAACACGCAGTTTCTGCAGAACCTCCTCCACGTCTGTCCGAGCCTCCGAACGTCCACTACTCTTCTCCTGTCCTGCCAAAACTGCAGAGAATTCCTTTCTTTCAGAGCTGGGCTAGGGGTGAATTTGGAAAAGGATTAGCTTTCTAAACCCGCTGTTTTGCAGCCTGACAAAAACAGGATTCCTGGGGGGTAATTTATAAAGTGTTTAATGCAAGCTGCCAGAGAAAGTAAACTGAAGGGCTCGGGCCACCATTTGTCAGATAGGAACTCCCACTTTGGCGATACGGCCCCAGGGTAAACAAGCGGTAAATAAATACAACTTGAAGTGCCTCACGTGAACTCTGATACAGGTCTCATTGCCATAGAGTGCCAACTGTCGATGTGAATACTAGGAATACTAAATATGAAGAATATCTGTGCAGTAGTGCTATCATGGTAAATCTGATTTGACAACATGCAATACAGTTAAGAAAAACGACAAAAAAACGACGTTTCCTCACTGTTTCATTGGATCCATGTAATGCAACATGTGCTTTTTGTTCTTATAATAATCAATGTAAGTCTTTTCATTAGATTTGGAGTGACTATTCACATACTCTAAAATCATACTACTTCTACTTTTGATACTTTGAAGACAAATTTGTCTGTACATTTACTAAAATGGAAGTTTACTAGCATCTCTGCTTCAGCTGAAGTATGTTGTTTGTGTTCTTCAGGGAAACCCCCTATTCCATCTAGGGGTGACTAATAAAAAAATTACTGGTCTAGAATCTACACAGCCTCAAACCCACAAAAAATGGGTTTCTCGCTGTTTAACTAGTGTCCCTGTGCACCCCAACAGCCCTTCCAGCAACCCCCACTGTAACAAATTCGGAAGAATGCAACACCTGACCATAAATGCTGGTTTACGGCTCTCTAGCATTGAGCATGTTAATCTGATCACCAGAACATTCCAGAAGGTGAGCAGGGGGAACTGTGTGTTTTATGCGACCGTGCCAAAGCCCAGCTGATATCGGTCTGCACTGGGGAAGGTCCCAGCAGGCCCGCCGAGACCCCTGTCTAAGCCCCCTCTCCTCCTGCTCTTCTGACCCCTGCAGCGGAACGGATCTTCAGCAGGAAAAACAAGGAGGCCAGCTGTTGCGTAGTGCAGGAGCAGCTGTAGAAATGGATTTGGTCTGATGAAAACAGGGAGCATGTTAATGGCAACAAGTAAGAAGTTGAGGGCACACGTAACTATGCTGATAGGCATGCTGTTTGCTTATGATATCCCATTATGCATCTGCCTCATCTGACCGACAATCAACAGTTGCCATGTGGTAGCTCTTGGTAGAAATCTAGAAATTTTTGCCTTTGGCAATTTGCTGAGGCTAACAGTGTGATATTAAAAACACCAGAGCATCCTGCTATCAAATTACAGCCATACATATCTAGTTATAAATCCTTACATATTCAAGAGAAGTGATCAGAATCCATATAATTTAGACAAAATAACATGTAAGAATGAGTGTAAAATCACGAGAAACCTATGGGTGTTTTATGGTTCTGAATTTCTCTATGGAAGACATAAATCTTCGCTCGTGTACTTTGTTTGAACCCAAGATGAGGCAAACAGCCAATGTGTGTGGGTGTCTGGTGTGTGATGGGGCGTTTTGCTTTCCCTGCAATGTCAAGGGTCTAGACATTCATGCCATATATAGCATCGTATCAGGCAGTGCTGGCTGTTGATGTGAGGGTCTCTGAGACGGCCAGCCAGGCTGGAGAAGAGGACACAAGCATCGAAGGTGACAGGGAAGGCTGGAACTGAGATGAAATGCACGAAGAAGGAAAGTACACGGGAGTGGAGGACGGCAGATGGGTCAGCAGGCCACTCCCATTCTTCTGGCCGAGGTGCTTGTTTTTAAATAGAGGTATCGCACGAGCAGGATGTCCTGCTCCCTTGGTTGCTATTGTAGAGCAGCACACTGTCTGACAGGGACCCAGGCCGAAGGACAACATCCCTTCTGTCATCACCACCCCCTAGCAATACAAGTGAACTATGCACGAGACCCCATGCTGTCTGTCAGACAATGGACCCCAGAAAGGCCCCATATGACCATATTCAGAGCCCTCTGGTTAAGCTACAAATGAATAAAAGGCTTGTACATATGTTTACAGTGTTGTAAATATGTTAACTGAGCACTCTACATAAATAAAACACTTAAAATATTCTAAATGTAAAGAAACAATACACCACAAATTAAAATTAATACAATTATTTACATTTTTTAAAATCAGAATTGGGCAAATAAGGATGATGTACTGCACTATGAAAAGCAGACATCATGTCATCTCATCATGTCTTAATGCTTGAAAAAAAGAAAGGAGCCTTTTTAAAGACATATTTTGGAATGTAAAAACAATTAAAGTCTCTCTTGGGAGGTTTGATTGTGACCGGGCCCGATGCTTCAGCTCGCCCTCAAAAAAAAAAAAAACATTTCAGTGAGAGAACCGGCCCTTAAGTGTCAGTGTCACCTTGGTCAAACAATGTTTCTTCCTCTGATTCATAGCCTTGCCGTGCATTCAAGCGGCCGTGGTCCCCGTTTGGAAACTGTAATTACCTGCTCCCCTTTTCACCAGCTCCATTCTCCCATTGAATCCCATTCATTTTACAGAGCAACTTATCCTATAACTTATTTTGCTGCTTTCCAAGCCAAGTGGTAGTAGCAATGGTGGTAGTAGCCTAGTGGTTAACACACCTGCCTATGAGCCAGAAGACCCAGGTTCAAACCCCACGTACTACCATCGTGTCCCTGAGCAAGACACTTAACCCTAAGTCGCTCCCGGGGGGGACTGTCCCTGTAACTACTGATTGTAAGTCACCCTGGATAAATGGCATAAATGTAAATGCTTACCAAGCCCTTAAAACCGTTCAATTTGAATGAAGAAGCAGTTTGTTTACAAAGTTTTCATAAAAAAGTACAACGACTAGCTAGCTATCAAATAAACCATACAATTTGACCATTCATGTGCTCAGAACTAGTAAACACAACTTTTCTGATGCCACTTAAAGGGAAGATTAAAGGCATTTTAAACAATTTAACGAAAATTATTACATTTGTTGTTATTACAGTCTATGAAGCCAGTATGTTTTTTCGCGATTTGTCATTTTCAAAAGAGGTTTTTAAAATAAAACCTAAAGAATTACACATTCCTTCACAAATCTCTGCATGGTCAATTTTTGCTTTTTAATCATACAAGATTTTGTCACCACAAAACGGGTACAATGTCACATCGAATTTGCCATTTAACGCGAGATGACACCAGCCGGACCAGCCCCGCCCCATTTGCCCCGCCCCGCCCCCTTTTGCCCCGCCCCGCCTCCCATTCTCGCTCCCAGCGCCCCTCCTCTCCGACCACCGAAGTGCCATTGTCCGCTCTCCCGCGGACTTGCACTCAGAGCGGCGAGCGCCGAGCATGGCCGGGGTCCGGGGTTCGCGTCGAGGAGGAGCCGAGCAGGATAACCAGCAGCCGGGAACCGAGCTTCGCGACACAGCGCGCTGCTGCAGACCCCGGTGACGGGACCGACAGGCGAGGTGAGACCGTCCCGAAGGTGACACAAGTCAATTACGCTGATTAACAACTGACCTGGACGCTTTCACCTGGACATAGATTTCGTTAGGAATCGCATTAAAAAACTATTTTTCAATAATTGCATATCTTGATTATATAAAGATTTATGGTTTGATGTGATTAAAAAATGAAATGCACACTTGCAAAAGCAGGAGCTGCTCCTATAATAGGCATCTTTGTCATGGGTTGTAGTAGCCTACTGGGTAACACACTCGCCTATGAACCAGAAGACCCAGGTTCAAATCCCACTTACTACCATTGTGTCCCTGAGCAAGACACTTAACCCTGAGTGTCTCCAGGGGGGACTGTCCCGGTAACTACTGATTGTAAGTCGCTCTGGATAAGGGTTTTTTAACAGACACTAAATAGGCAGATCCTGCAGTTTCATCCATGGGTTCGCGTGACTTAGTCCAAACCATCTCTCACCCCTACATTAAACGGGTCAACAGGCTATTTCACGCAGTACCTTCAGATTCCTTTGTGTTCCTTTTTTTTCCTGGCCAGCTTTTGCGCTGATGTTTCCTTTGTACTCAGCTTCCCTAGATCATGACACAAACAGATCCACACCGCTGATAATACATCCTGTTCTTAACACCCCCAGTTAGCCGAAACCACTGAAATATCAGCGCGTGCCCTGAATGACTATGCTGAATAATCCTGCACTGATTTTTAAGCATTGTTCAATATGTTGAATGTGAGGTCATTAGAATGACCTGAAATCTGGTTAACACCATTTATCCAGAGCAGGCCCGTGCTGCGCCGCTGAGTCGGACCGGGGGGGGTCCGTCTTTTGCAGACTCAGGCACAAGTGAACATGAACTTCGGATGGAACTTTCGGGCTGAACAGCAGACAAAAACGTAGACAATGCGGGAAAGAACGAAATGGTCCGTATCGCCCGGTGACGGGGCCGACCGGGGCGACGCGGCCCTCTCGCACAGACATAGCTTTGTGGCCTTGATGTGTGGGCGCCGCAAGGAGCAGCGGCGGCTTTGTGAGGGCCGTGTGAAAATGCAGTAAAGAAGTCAGGCTTCGACTGGCACTCGGGCTACGTGATGGACTGCCGCGCGCAGCCCCTCAAGTGCCGAGGAACCGGGGGCCGGGGGCGGCAGGGGAATTTTCCCAGCGAGTGGCCGGTTTAAGGAAACAGAGTAAAGCCTGTCCTCTCCTCGCCACCGGCTGCCCACTAGGTGCTTATGTAAGAACCGGGACTTTGCCATTTGACTGCTGGGTCCACAAGATCTAATTGAGCCTCTGACTTAGAAGATGTTGAGATCCCGAATGGTTTTGAAGGAAGTGCATGGACGTGCCTGCAGTCCCAGCTAAACCCCCACAGCGAGCGAATGTTACGGGGGCCAAACAGAAACCACAGTGACATAGCTCCGGTCCGAAAGGAGTCAGCCTCGCTTGTGGCCCGTGGCCCAGACCTCGGTGTTTACCAGAGAAGAAAGTATTTCAGAAAAAACCCAGGAATGAACCGGGGGGTTTGTTATCCCATGACATGAAAGAAAGTCGTGTGGCTCCACGAAAACAGCGGGCTGCTGGCGAGGCAACAGAAGCGCTCCGTTCGGCTGCAAGCAATACAACCAAGCGTCACAACGTCCGCACGGCGCAGCAGGCTCATGTCAGTAACAGCTGGCTAATGGCTTAATGATGGCGGCATCCGATGCGCCCTCATTTTCATTCATAAACGATGATGCATTCTTAGGTGTTTCGTTGTTGTCGTTGAGATTTAGTTATTTTTTTACTCTGTAAAAACTGCGGGTGGTTTGGCGAGTGCGCGTTGACCCAAAAAAACGTCCGTGTCCAGCACGCAAGCTAACTCTGGCCCTTTGTTCTGTGTCTCTTCCCCCCGTAGGCAGGAAACAGGCTGTGGCCACAGGTCCTCTTGTTAGAGACAAAGGGAACCTCACAACTGACTGGAGCCACTCACGAGTCTGTAAGCATAATGGGGAGGATGTGGCCCTACATGCAGCCCGCTTGCTGACGGCCCCGGAGAAGAAGTCCCCCCGCCGAGCCGTCGCCATGGCGAGTTTGGTGCTCAACGAGACGGGAATGGAGGACTGCGGCATCGACGACTCCTTCAAGTACAACCTGTACGGTGTGGTGTACAGCGTGGCGTTCGTGCTGGGGCTCATTACGAACTGCGCCTCGCTGTTCGTCTTCTGTTGCCGCATGAAGATGCGAAACGAGACCACCCTTTTCATGACTAATCTGGCGCTGTCGGACCTGGTGTTCGTATTCACGTTGCCCTTCAAGATCTTCTACAACGTCAACCGCCATTGGCCCTTCGGGGATAGGCTGTGCAAGATCTCGGGTGGGGCCTTCATCACTAACATCTACGGCAGCATGCTCTTCCTCACGTGCATCAGCGTAGACCGCTTCTTAGCGATCGTGTACCCGTTTCGCTCACGAACGATACGCACCCGCCGCAACGCCGGAATCGTGTGCGCGGCCATCTGGCTCCTGATCCTGAGCGGTGGGATGTCGGTGACCTTCTTCTCCTCCACCAACAAGAGCAAAGGCAGCACCACCTGCTTCGAGGGCTTCTCAAAGACCACGTGGAAGACCTACCTGTCTAAGATCACCATCTTCATTGAGGTGGTCGGGTTCCTCATCCCCTTTCTCATCAACCTGGCATGCTCCTCAATGGTTTTGCGGACGCTTCGCAAGCCTGCCACACTGTGCCAGATCGGTACCAACAAGGAACGGGTCCTGCGCATGATCGTGGTCCACCTGGCCATCTTCATCATCTGCTTTGTGCCCTACAACTCCGTCCTGTTCGTGTACGCCATGGTCCGCACACAGGCCCTCGCCAGCTGCTGGCTTGAGCGGCTGGCGCGCACCCTTTACCCAATCACGCTCTGTGTGGCCACGTTAAATTGCTGCTTTGACCCCGTGGTCTACTACTTTACCTCGGAATCGTTTAAGAAGTCGCTCACGACCGCAAAGGGCCAGCCCAAGCAGGAGAACGTGCTCCGCAGCGAGGCCCCAATATCCAGTACCGAGGCCACTAATGTCGAGACATTGGATCCCCACAGACTAGCAAGTAACGGCAAAGAACAGGTGACAGAGACCCAGTTCTGAGCAGGAACAGCTGCAAGACGTGCGAACATCAAAAAAGCTGGGATTTCCAAACCCAGCTCATGCGTAACGGGGGGCGGGGGGTTAATGAGGTCGTTGTTTGTGCTAAACGGGAGGAAAGTCTTGGAATTTGTACTTTTGGACTGACACCAGGGGAGCCACGGCGGCCCTAGAAGATTTGTGCTTGGTTCTTTTCTCACTGATGTCGTGTTCACGAAAGAACGGTTGTTGAAGGCTTGCATTGTTGTGCATGGCTGTCATCACATTTTTTTTTTTATTCCCCAGTTCCCGAACCACCATTTAACCAGCATTCATATCTTCACTTTGTTCTCACAAAGCAGTCATATTTCGTATTGCTTGTCTTCGGTTATTTGGTTTTATTAGCACTGATACACACAAGCATACGCCCATGAATGCACTGGATTGTACAAATGTTATTTTGTTATTTTCTGAGGAAATCTATTATTTGAACGAAAAATGGTTAAATTTGATTTAAACTGTCCACTGTTAACATTGCACTTTTATAATGTGAAAATGCATTTGAATTGAAATCCGAGTGTTGTAATCTAGGGTCAAATTGAGAGGCCATTAAAAAAATGTGTGCTTCTGAAACATTGACTGATATTGCCGGGGAAGACATCCAGACAGGAATTTATTTTACATACACTCAGTCAGTCACTCATGTTCACTTTCGCAGCTAATTGGATTGTTAAAAAAAAAAAATCTTACACGCGCTAAAACAGTCTTTAATTTAAAAAGACTTTAATTTAAGATGGGCTTTCATATCTTTTTTTTGCTACCTAAGAGCTACCTGTTTATGCGTTTTTACTCTCTGGAATTAGGCTGTGCAAGGGTCCTGAACCTAGCATGGGACAAGCAGCAGCTCTGGGATGAAAAGAACAAGATGCACCAGTGTGGTTAAATCTCAATCATTTAAAAAACTGGTTGTTTCTATAGGTAGAATTCCTGAATTTGGCCACACTCAATTATCTCTATATAAAATGATTTTAGACCAGAAATGTGGTACTAACCCCTTAGAAAGACTGCATATGCCTGTTGGCAATTTATCATCCAAGATCAAAGTGGATTTCATATATTAGGACTGCATGCCTTTGAACTTAACATGCAATGTAAGTGTTTCATATAAGCTGTGATTATAGAATCATTGTATTTGTTATGGTGCATCACTCATGCACCATAAGCACTTATTTCAGTAAAGTTAGCCTTTTTATACCTCAGGTGTCAGAAATTAAAGCAGGGAAATAAACATAAATCCACCCAACAATTTATGTGACCCAATTACTCAGAACAAGCACACAAATGATTGCTGGCATGCTGGTTTTAGTTGAAGATCCAATTCCCTCTTCATCCCAAAACTGTGCTATTGTCAAAATAAACGTTTTCAAAAATATGTTGTAATAGTACTGTGCATTTTAGACATAATTCTAACTGTAACAATAGCTGCATTTTAATAGGGAATTATGCCAAAATGTGCTCTGTGGGCACCCCCACACTGTCGTTAAAGGCCTTGCCCAGTAGAGCCCACAACAAAGATGACCCAGTGGCTAGTTTGACCCTGATGGCATTAAGCTTTTTTTCGGGCAAGTCAATCACAAGGGAAGAATGAAGAACGATGAAATTATGCAGCAAGTTGGACGAGTGGACCATGAATGGAGGAAAAAGGATCTTGCGCAAAGGCCAGGCTGGGAGCCCTTCACTGCTTTGGCCCATTGTGGCTGCAGGGCCAAGGGTGCATTATGTCCACAGCAATACAGGCATTGTCTCTGGAGTGAATGAGAAGTCTTTAGCTTAATCAGGTCCAAGTCCGAAGGACCCTAATTCTCTTAAAATACGTTGTTATGGGTCCTTTCTGGCATAGAACATTCACTGGATTCCAAATTAGGCTCTTATGGCTGTTGTTTTTTTGAGGAAAAACATATGGTTAAGTGCCAGGGAGCCAAAGTGACTCCAAGTCCTGCAGAAAGACAAGGACACTGCTGTGAAACACATCAGTTTGTCGCATTCCTTGATTAGTGACACAAAGCTCATAAGACAAAGGAGAAAAAAAAAAAAAAAAAAAAAAAAAAAAAAAGGGCAAAGGTGAACTGCTAAACACTGAGACAGACCTGGAACCTCAGACAGCTTTTTTAACGGTGCGTGTATGCCGTACATAAGTGGCAGGGACATCTGGGGACTGGGACAAATAAAACAATTCAGCAGAACAGCTTTTCCAACTAATGCTAAGGGAACCCGAGCGGGAGGAAATGATGCAGCAGCTGCACGGTGATGACAGAAAGAAAAGGGTTGGAGAGCCTAAAGCAAATGTTGAGAGTTTGCCAAAAGGACAAGCTGGGATAAAGAAATTAATACATGTTAACAATATTAAGTGTAATAAATGTATTAAAAAAAAAAAAAAAAAAAAAAAAAGTTGAACGGAAAGTGTAAATAAAGACGCCTATTCGTCTGGCAGTGCGTGAGAGGAAGAGGACGACACAGGATGGAGAGGGGAATGAGGGAGCACACAAGTGGGTGGTGACCTCAGCCTCGCCTCAGGGTGGTACAGGTCATAGTTTCACAAAAGCTGCACAAGTTGAGTATTTATACATTTGGAGAAAGAACACACAATTAAAAAAAAAAAAAATATATATATATATATATATATATATATATATATATAAATGCTATTAATACTACACTGTCCCACCAACATGAGCCACCCATCCTCTGCGCCTCGCGGCAGGATATCTTCCTTGCCATGGCCTAACTTTAGACATGGAGTCATTTCCTGTCACACTGGTTAACTGTGAATAAGCAGTGGAAATAGAAGGGAGTGAGGACAGAGAGGGGGGAGAATATATATCACCTTAAATCCAGAGTTGGAAATTACAAATTACATAAGGTAGTTCAAACGCCTCTGGTCGTACAGACGGGACAATCTTTACAAAAAAAAAAAAAAAAAAAAAAAAAAAAAAACATGGCGGTCTTTAAAATTAGTAATTTAGTTAAGTCAGTCATATGGAACATGTGTTTCAAAAAGAACATTTTCAAAAGTTGTTCATTTTATTTTAAGAAATTACACATTATAAAAACATTTATACACCAGTTGTTAAGGGCGGGGTCACAAACACGTCCATTGCTGCTGCTCCTCAATCTAGTTGGATTTATCTGCAATAAGAACAGAGGTTCAGCTTGAACAATGCAAAACCAATGAAACGAGCGGATGTTATAATGTTAAAACCACAATTTCTTACCTCTTACCAATTTTTCAATCCTCTCTCGTAACCTCTTGTTCTCATGCAATAACCTTGCACAGTTCAGACAACCTGGAAAAAGATAAAATAGACTCTGTTAGTGAGTGTGGGCGTGTGCAGTTTGCATTCCAGTTCGGTGGCATCAGTACACACCTTGCTTTGGGCCATTAGGAAGCCCATTCCTCGGGCCCAAGGGAGACACGGTACTGCGCAAAGCTGACAATCGAGTGATTTCTGTACAACACAAAAGGGAAGCTTAAACAAACCAGATCAATAACACACACACACACACACACACACACACACACACACACACACACACACACACACACACACACACACACACACACACACACACACACACACACACACACACACACACACACACACAAGATGAGACATGATCAGAAAAAGTAGATAATATGCACTTACTTTCAGTGCCAACAGTGGATCGTCCTGCGGAGGTAGGCTTGTTGACCAAACTCACAGAGGGTACTGTAGAAGAAAATGCAGTTATGACCGATTTATTCTTCAGAGTCAGAAGAAGGCATGACCATGGTATACAACAGCAGGTTTCCAAATCATGACCAATATTTTACATCCTTGTAGTCTTTATTCTGTAGAAAGATTATAGGAAGTGTTTTGGCAGGCTTTCAAGAAGGGTTTAAGGAAAAGCGACTGAGTAGATGGCGCCACCTGGAGTTACATAGCAGAATATTCCTTTTTCAAAAGAAGTCTTACCGGACATTTAATAAAAATGAATTGCAAAGAAAAGATGAAAGTTAAGATATTCACCAATGGAACGTTTTTCTGTTGGCACTGCCTTGTTGTCAGCCATAGGGCGTTTTAAACACCGGGTTCGGACACTTCTAGCCAGGCTTGACCCCACCTCCGTGCTGTAGGAGACCGCTATGAAAGGGTAACAGGAATATTATTGTACTGTACTCATGGCATTAAATTCTTCAGATTGACCACAGATTCATTTGATTTTCATGGATTAAATTATATTACTAGACAGTCACTGCATCTGACTTCTAGAAACTATTTATCAGTATTTATTTGAACTGATTAGAATATCTTTGTAATCGGCTAAAATCACTTGCATTTTCTGAAGCACTTGTTCAGTCTTTTTTACCTGCTGTTTTGGAATTTGAGTTAGCAGCAGCAGGCACAGGAGCATTTGTGCGTCTTAGGCTTGCAGAGAATGCTGGCAAATGTGTTTTCGGTTTGTTCAGACGAGACCTGGGAACCCTAGAGTCTGAGGGGGAAAAAACAAAAAAAATCTAAGTTATAAAGCAATCTTCAAATAGAGTCGCAGTTAAGGAGAAGTCAAAGACAGGTTGGCTCTGATCTTTTCACCTGAGGTCACATTACATGTGTTGGGAATTGTAGCAATGGTGGTAGTAGTGTTGGCCTAGCAAAAAAAAAAAAAAATAGGTCAAAGGTCAAGACTGGCACAAAGAAATCAGAACACAAAATTGAAGAATGAAATTTGACTACGAACCTTCAAAATGCTAGTCTTTATAAAAGTGGACTTAATATTCTGCTCATTCTTTGCTGGAACAGACTGTGGAGCCCCCGAGGTCCCCGTTTGTGGGGTTCCACAGTCCCTAGTGACATCTTTCATGGACTCTTCAGACGCCTGCACACTACTACAGTCTTTACTTGTGCCAGAGTTAGCGGTGTCATCTCTGGAGTTTTCAGTTGTGTTTACAGACAGCTTCTTCAGGGCATTGTAAGATGGTTTTCTTACTGCCCCAAATCTGAAGATATTCTGCTTGACCATGGGAGTGGAGGTCGCAGAAAAGCTTGATTTACTTTCAAAAGTGTCCTCTAGACTGACGAGGCTGCTGCTGATGGATCTCATGGATTGTTGAAGAGTACTATGGGAACCGGCTATAATTGGAATCTCACTTATAGTCTCAAGAGCATCAATACGGGGACCTCTGATGTTTGATAAAGAGGAACGACCCTTAGCTTCGGCACTTCTCCTTTCAGGGATTATCCGAGAGGAATTCAACAAAGCATCTGTATTTGGGTTCTTTTCATTGGCGATAACAGCGGTTGAATTCAACGGAGCACCTACGTCCACATCTACACTTGCGATGCGGTCACTGGTCAGATCTGCAGTCAAATTAAGAGGATCACTTACATTAATGTCTACATTTGAGACACGGTCAGTGGTCAGATCGGCAGTCGAATTTAGAGGAACATCTACGTTCACCTCCCCATTGGAGATACGATCGCTGGTCAGATCGGCAGTCGAATTTAGAGGAACATCTACGTTCACCTCCCCATTGGAGATACGATCGTTGGTCAGATCGGCAGTCGAATTCAGAGGA
This sequence comes from Denticeps clupeoides, assembly GCF_900700375.1. Classification (NCBI taxonomy): domain Eukaryota; kingdom Metazoa; phylum Chordata; class Actinopteri; order Clupeiformes; family Denticipitidae; genus Denticeps; species Denticeps clupeoides. The sequence goes on from NC_041724.1 coordinate 5,927,301, forward strand.
ACAGCTACGTTGACCTCCCCATTGGAGATACGGTCGCTGGTCAGATCGGCAGTCGAATTCAGAGGAACATCTACGTTCACCTCCCCATTGGAGATGTGGTCGCTGGTCAGACTGGCAGTCGAATTCAGAGGAAGGACTATTTTTGCATCTACACTTGTGAGATTTGCATTGCTCACAACAGCAGTGGAATTCAACTGAGCACCTTCATATGTGACATGGCCTTTGGTCAGTACAGTGGTTGAATTCAACTGAGCCCCTAAGCTCATGTTGCTGTCTGGGATACTGGCGTTGGCCACAGCAGCAGTTGCCCTGAACTGACCAGCAAAGTTCACGTCTTCATTTGGAATATCAGCAGGGATCAAAACATCGTCTGAACTCAACTGAGCACCCAAGCGCACATCTTCCTTTGTGTCGTTTCCATTGGTTTTGATGGAGACGTTGATGGACTGGGTTTCACTCATAACTTTCTGGGCTGATTTGGGAATACAGGAGCTGATGTTTATGCTCACACCACAATCTGCAGTTTCTGTTGAGTTTAATCCCAGAACGGACTTCTCAGAATGAAATGTCTGGAAGGAATCTATAAATTTGTCCTCAGGGTCAATGTCTCCATTGAAAGGACTACCTAGCTTTGAGCTCACATCGAGAGAAGGTCTTTTACTGCATGACCGGAGGAGTGAATTCAGCATGCTGGTCCCAGCTTTCTGCGGCGTGGCCATGTCGTCCATGAGAAAAAAGGAAACACCCAAGTCCTGCCCGCCAAACCGCACCCATGGAGGGATTTCATCCATGATGTTGGAAGTTTCATTCTCTCGTGGTTGACCTTTCGGCGTGTCAGCCTCCATGGTTCGGTTCATGGTTCAGGGTGGCGAGGTGCGGGAGTCTTCCACCCCCGCCCTGTTAGCAATAGAATAAATACCATTCCACAATATTAAACATTAATGTTTAGATGGAACCACCGCCAACTCCCCTATCTTCCAGTTCTGGTTCCAGGTTTTATGAATCAGCAATCGCATGATTAAAATGCTTTAGGTCACGTCGAGTTATCGGTCTAAAAACAACATGCGTCGAGGGTCAGTGGGTCCACCGTCACGTTTTTGCTCAGTTCGCCGTGGTAAATTGGTAACGTTACTCCAGTCAGCAACACCGCTCCTAAAACGACGGGCTCGGGAAGGTACAACCGGCTTAAGCGAATAGGGGGGGTGCGAATTCAGCAGCGTGCGGCTAAAAGATTTCATTCGAACTTACCGTGTAAAACAGGAACACGTACAACCCGCACAACGTTCGAAACGCGCCTCGGTCTTTCCGATTGGACAGCCCAACTCACAGAGCGCAGATTTCAATACGTGAGGACCAATAGAGAGTCGTATCACTGCATAGTCCACCGGCGAACAACCAATGAGAACGAGCGTTTGCGTTTTCGCACACCACGTGAGCGATATTTTAAATACATAATAATACAAAATACAAATGAAATACATTTTCAATAATTGACCCATTTTACGTGACATATATACATATATATTTTTTGAACCAACGCTTTAAGACGCCTTTAGCGGCGAGTTTTAACCTTTCCGGATTTAATCACGTGCCCCAAACGGCACATTACGATTGGCAGGCAGGCATGTCAACATGACGCTAAACGTGTTTTTTGTGCTTTAATGAATGTGGATGAGTTCCATGGTGGAAGTTTAAAAGCTTTATGAACATTGATGTTCAGTCAGATAAGGTTGATGTTTTTTTTTAAGTCAACTGGATTAATGTACTGCATCCTGCATTTTTAGATTTATACATCTAGGCATTCAAACGTTACTATATTCAAAATGTCCATCAACCCTTCCAATTTCGCTCGGCTAATTGTACAGGATAAGGACCATCCTCGAGCAGCTTAGTAATGTGTCTTAACAGTGTGTTAAAATTTGACTGCTGGGTATGAATCCCTGACTCATATTCTGATTAGATTTTGACATTATGTTTTCTTATTGAGCAAGCGATTTTTCTGTCAAGCTCTACCCCAGTTACTGCTCCGCCCTTACTATCAAGTTGAGTAGTAGTTTATTTATCCACTACAGAGGGAAATAGTGTAACGTGAGGACGGGACAACATACAACAAAAGTGAAGTGATTGTCATTGTGAAATGTGTCCTCTGCTTTTAACCATCACCTCTGCAATTCGGGCCAGAGCTTCGCTGTGTTTTGTTCATTGTTAAACTGATTGTGTGCAGCTGTTGTGTGTGTTTAAATGTTGTCTCTATTGCTTCACGTCACGTCACGGAAAATAAGTGCCCTACAGGAGCAGTGGTGGCCTAAAGGTTAAGGAAGTGGCCCTGTAATCAGATGGGTTACATTACAGTATTGAGGTGAACTTTTGCTATTGACCAAATACTTATTTTCTGCACCATTACACAAAAAATGTATTCTTTAAAAACCATATTTTCTTTTTTACAAGTGTACCTTCAACTTTGATGAAAATTACAGACCTCGATTATCTCTTTAAGTGGGACAACTTACACAATCAGTGGCTGATTGTGCCCCACTGTATCAATTTTGCTTTTTAAGTGACTAGGGTAGGACTCATCTGCTGTGGCACCATCCTGAAATGTGTCACATGTGACACACCACCGCACCCAGTGCCCACCGTGAAATGTGGTCTCTGCATGTAACCCATCCCCTGAGGGAGCAGTGGGCAGCCATGACAGGAACCGGGGAGCAGTGTGTGGGGACGGTGCTTTGTTCAGTGGCACCTTGGCGGTTCAGTATTTGAACCCACAACCTTCCGATTATGGGTTCACCTCATTTACATTTATTAGACATTTATTGGTTTTGGTTTTACACCTAACAGATATGAACCTTTTTCTGGAGTGCAGTAATTTGAAGAGGTGGTTGTTTGGATGGAGGTTGTCTGTTGGTCTGACAGACACTTTCATTTTTTTCAGTTTCAGACTACTCATCTATGCACTCTTATTAATATCTACAGGACTGAATGTGTCAACATTTAGAGTAAACACTATCACGTCCTCCGTAACCGCCTCGTACGCTTCTTCCTCTTTGCGCTCCAGATGGCAGAAAGCAGTTCCCTTGGCAGAAGACCAACTTTTGCACTAACAGAGTAAGGAACATTCAATACAATTGACCCTTCTGCAACTTATTCTGGGGTAATAAGCTCTGTGAGTTTTTTTTTTTTTTTTTTTTTTTCCACAGTATAATACAGTATACTGTATTTCAATACAAAAAATGGATGTTGCTCCATTTAATTATTATTTTTCTAAATCTACATTCATACTCATATTCTGTGGCATTAAAATGACATTTTGATATGGAGGTGACATTGTATTCCTTCTTTGAGGGTGTGTAACTGAAATATGCAAATAATAACAGAAATTCTGTCAGGTTGCACTGTGATACAGTTACTGGAGGAAACTCTGTCCTCCATTACCACTCTAAGCTACTTTTTATTAAATTGGAGGAAAACTACTGTTCATGTCTACACTTTACTTTCTAGCTTTCACAAAATTATATTAATTAAGAAATTGTAGTATCTCGATTTTCATTTATGCACTTTAGGTTTCATTTCATGCACTTTATTGCCTGGACGCAGCTCCTCGTCCAGGCAATGGTCATCTCGAAACTCTCTCCTGGCTGGAGCCTCTGCAGTCACCATAAAACCACTCCAGATGGTCCAAAATGTGGCAGCCCGTCTCATCTTCAACCAGCCGAAACACACTCACGTCCCGCCTCTTCTCACCTCTCTCCACTGGCTCCTGGTAGCTGCTCGCATTGAGTTCAAATCCTTGACGCTCGCCTACAGGGCTGTAAATGGAACTGCGCCCTCCTATATCAATACAATACTACCTAGCTACACTCCTGCACGCCCTCTGAGATCTGCAAATGAAATGAGACTGAAAATCCCCACTTCACGGGGTCTCCCGCTTATTCAAAAACACACGCACATGCACACACACTGCACAAAATACATAAAACATTTTTTTTCTTCGTCTAGCACTTAACAATTTCCAAGTATGTACTTTTTCTAACAAGTTAGGCCTTATCTTAGTTTTGTTAACTCAAAATCTATAGAAATCGAACGAGAATTGCTGGTGTCTTCCACCTGTAAGTTGCTTTGGATAAAAGCGTCTGCAAAATAAAGTAAAGTAAAGTAAAGGTTTACAGTTTTTTTCTCTAGGACTTATTTCTACAGGTCAAGTAAAATCAAGGCACTTCTTGTGCCTTGCAAAAGAAGCAGGGACAATAAGCTGGCACAGGTCGGTGGCAGCTCTGGTGGCTGTTGGCGATGCGCAGGTGTGGCTGTTTGCACATCTGCGTGCAGAGTCGTCCAGCTCTCGGCCTGACGTGGTGTTTTGGTGTGTTTTCACCCTTCGCTGCTAAGAGCTCTGATGTCACCGACTTCCACACCGCAACCTGCCTCTGTTCACACAGCATGCTGCTACTTCCTCAGCCGCCCGGCAGAAGCCTTGCAGAGGCAGTGAGCTGTGCAGGCTCAGTCCGGCGGGGGGAGAGCACCGATACAGGCGGCACCGTTGCCACCTGCCACGCAACTGCACCGGCACGTCAAGACAAGTAAGACAATTACATTCTAAATAAACAATGAGAACATGGAAGACAAAAAAGTTTACTTCAACTGTTACATTTTTTTCCCAGGAAGCTCATTTGTGTGAAATTGTGCATATAGTTTCTGGGAAGCAGTGCAAGTGAACGAAGCAGAAAAATAGGCTGTTAAATTAGATTAAATTGTATAAGAGTGTTTGGAAACTTCCTAATGAATTTATGAAGGGCACAACTGTTTAGATTCTGGTCATGTGACCCATCCCCATGTGTGAGTACAGAATGTACGATATGATGCCGAGAAAGTAAAAGAATGCACATAAATGGTGCAATGCATTTAAAACAGGTTAATTTCTTGAAATGTTTGTGTCTCAGTTAGAGCACCTAGCAGAATGAAAATCCGTAACCAAATCATTAATAAAATGAAGATGACATTTGGGTAGGAATAAACGCTGGGTGACACACAGATTGTGCATCTTTGCAACATATCCTATGTGTTTTATATATGTTCATGTTCATCCATACTTACATGACTGAAATCCATGTTTTCTCGCTAGATATTAAATACATTTTCAATTTAGTGGTGATGCTAATTTAAAGCTTACAAATTAAACATAAAATTATGCATTATACTCTATATAGATGTCATAATGCTGTGGATGCAAAAACTCCAGGACCTCTTTTTTCTGTTCTTCATATAAAATGCACCCTCAAGCACACATATCTTGCATGCCGGGCTCAGGAAGGGAGTTGGCATCTCGAGCGTTTGGTCTGAATAGCAGGAACATGGTGGACCTCGTGGTAGAGTTGATAAGGGGGTTGGTCTATTCCTTCCATAACTACATCCTGTTGTCATTAGAACAGAGTACTCCAAACATGATTTGCCTCTGATTTGCACCAGAAACAGCACTGGTTTGTCCGACCACTTGTTGTCAGCTCCATCGCCAAACCAAGATAAGGTCTGGATCTCATCTAGAGCCTCCTCTCATCAAAAGAAGAGCAAGGCAACTTTACAGTCCCTGGTTCCTTCCTTTCTGTTGTCAATAAAACGTCCGAGTCCCATCCCATCTTCAAACAACAATTAAACACACACCTCTTCGAGTAGTATCTACTGGACTAAACGCTCCTATCTTCCCCATTGCAAAAAAGCACTTCCTACTAACGTTTATTCCTCTGGTTTCACTTTGCACCTTAATAGAAAGATGTGTGGTTAGATTCCATTTTGGAACTGGTTTTTGTGGGAGTGAATAAGGTCCATTTGCAAACAATAGGTCTGTTTGTGAACCTTCAACAGAAATACAGTTTAATTTCAACCAGTCGGTTGTCCAGTGAGGCTAGTTAGGTGGTTAAATGAAACAAGTGAAACCCTGACATTGTGCAACTCACAGAGCTCATTTTTATGTTGAACATCAGTTTTTAATAGTCAGGTTTTGCAAGCGGTTTGTGTAATTTCCCGTATAACGTCTTGCTTTGGAGAGGACATCGCCGACCAGTTGGAGTTGAAATATTGTGTAGTGTATGATCTGTTGTGTTGCCTGAACCTTTAACTAAAGTTAGACAAGTGTGAGCTGCACAACAATCCAATGAGTCTGAACTTAGCTATTAGTTAGATACAGTTAGTAAGACTGGGTTTGGAATGAAAGCCGTCGTTGCATGAAATACACATTTGTAGTCAAAAGTAGTCACTCTGAATCTGGTATATCTGGTTTCAATTAAGGAAGTATATTCTAATCTCCGGCGGTGGTTTATTTTTGTCTTTTGAAATGTCAGAATACAGAAATAAAATACACTGTATCTTTTTTTACAGTATTTATCAGACGCCCTTATCCAGAGCGACTTACAATCAGTATTTTACAGGGACAGTCCCCCTGGAGCAACTTGGGGTTAAGTGTCTTGCTCAGGGACACAATGGTAGTAAGTGGGATTTGAACCCGGGTCTTCTGGTTCATAGGCGAGTGTGTTACCCACTAGGCTACTACCACCTCATCTTGTTGGTCAGAAGCCACCAATATTCCTCGTGTCGCGTTGCAGAAATCACCTCCGCTCGCTCGCAGTAAATGCCACTTTGGTGCAGAGATGACTGCAGTGTCAGGAGACGGGAACTGCTCCCACAACCACACCGGATGGAACTCAAAAATGGAACAGCTCTACACCTGGTTCTACCTGATGATCTTCATCCCGGGATTGCTTGGCAACAGCCTGGCGCTTTGGGTCCTGTTCCGATTCATAAGGTCCGAGCCCATCCTCACCCTTCCACTGGCAAAAGGGCTTCAGGTTGAACAGAGGAATTAACATGCCGTCTTTTATTTTTGACAGCAAGAAGACCAAGGCTGTGATCTTCATGATGAACCTGGCGATGGCTGACCTGCTTCACGTCCTGTCCCTGCCGCTGCGCATCTACTACTACTTCACCCACACGTGGCCGTTCGGCCACGGCGTCTGCCTGCTGTGCTTCTACCTGAAGTACTTGAACATGTACGCCGGCATTGCCTTCCTGGTGTGCATCAGCATCCAGCGCTGCGCCTTCCTCAGGCACCCGTTCTGCGCGAAGGCCTGGAAGCGGCGCTACGACGTGCGCATCAGCGCTGCCGCCTGGCTGACGGTGGGACTGTGCTGCTCGCCCTTTATCCTGATGAGGAACAGCCGCGGCAGCAGCGCCGCTGACAACTCCACCATCACCGCCGCCATCTACACCAACTCCAGCTGCTTCAAGGACCTGCCGATGAGAGAAGTGAACATGGCGCTGGCCGTCACCATGATGACCTTTGCCGAGCTGCTAGGCTTCATCGGGCCGCTCATCGTCATCCTCCTCTGCTCATACGTGATCTGGCGTTCACTCCTCCACCCCGTGCACAAGTCCAGCGACTGCCGCAAGGCGCTGAGGATGGTCCTGGTCTGCACAGGCGTTTTCCTCTTCTGCTTCGCGCCTTACCACCTCAACTTCCTGCTCTTCCTGATGGTGTCTCAGAAGATCATCACGCATTGTGGCGTGGTGCTCGCAGTGACACAGTTCCACCCGGTGTCCCTCTGCATCGCCAGCCTCAACTGCTGCCTCAACCCTCTCATTTACTACTTTCTGACCACCGAGTTTCGCCAGATCACGCGCCAAGGCAGCTCCATACTGCGCAGCCGGCTCATGAGCATGGAGAGCACCTCCTCCTTCCGGGAGTGACCAGACTGACCGAGAACCTCGAGAACTGACTGCCCGCCCCGCGCGCTTCCTGCGACTTCTGCTTCTGCAACACTGCCTCTATGAACTGTGGATTCGCAGAAACAGCGCACGTGCATGCAAACTGCAAGCTTCCATTCATAACTCATATTTTCATCACATCAAGTAATAACCTGAATCTGACAGCGGCGACCCTGACAGTGGAATGTTTGGCTTTAGGAGCATCTTGTTTAAAGGACCTTCAACCCTCGCAGCTTAGAAGCATGGGACAGATCTCTTAACATAAACAGAGTGGATGTTGCACTGAAACGAAGGATCTGCAGAAATGAAAAGGGGACAGAAAATAGCAGCTGAGAAACGAGAAGCAAAAGAGATTTTCAGATTCGAGATGACCGGGCCACACCTGTCAAAAAATGCATATATTATGTTACCATAGTTCCACGAATGTATTGGCTAAATGAAATGCCCATGAATGCAACCTACACAGAAGGAAACTCTGATTGAAATCAAGAAGCCATGCGAGATGCAATGCAGAAGAACAAATGTTTGTGTATCATTGGAGAAATGGTTCAGTACTGATATGGCATTAAATGTGAGTTTCCTTCCATAAAAGGGTAATTACTAATTTCATAGTTCTAGCAATTTGTAGTTGCAGCTGCTGAAGATATTTCAGATTAAATCATGTTTCAGATAAATTGAAGAGTGGGTCCTATTTGTTTTTATCATCATGTAACTTTGTCATTGAATTATGGCATTAATGCATCTCTGTAAAGGATTTTTCTCTGGATGTCATTCAAGAATCGAATAGCCTGTATTGCGAAGCTATTGTGAATGTGAAATGCAGACGTCATGTAAAAAAAATAAGCTATAGCCACAGCGACACGTCTGTAAACAAACTCTCAGCATTAAATGTGATTGTAATTATGAATATGCAGATGACTCATCTTGCCCACTCTTTCATCTGTTTTACATGGAAATATGAGTTAAATAAAGGTACTGATGTTTAAGTGTAACGTCTGCATCAAGCCTTAACGACTTTAAACAGAAGTCAGACAAGTACAGTTGTTGGTCAGAGCAGCACATTCAATGTTGCAATAGCCTGCAGAACCGCAGAGACGCTGGTCTTCAACTGACGGTTCATGACCACAACTGAAAAAAGAATCACGCTTCTGGGAAGTAGTGGGCTGATGGTGAAATGAATGTATGTTGTGTTATTACTAAGATGGAAGTTCGACTCGTGTCGTGTCCGTGTGTGGGTGTGTCAGCGAGCATGTGCATATTTGCACATGTGTGTAGGTTGTTTTTAATCAGGTCATTTTAATCTTGCCGCTTACAAAATGTTTGGTCCAATGTATGAAAATGGGAGTATCTTGCCGGTTCCCACTTCAACTACTAGAACTGTGTACAGTTGTGTGTGTGTGTGTGTGTGTTCTTTTGGAAACTTTATTAAACACTACAAATCAGCAGGATCGCCACCATCCCACAGTCAACAGGCAGCATGTGTCACCAACTACACTGTTTGGTGAGGTTCGGAAAGCCTAGAGAGTATGCAAATGGTCTTTTGTCACATTATGCTTTGCACCTTGCCACACGTACCCCACAGTTCTTACCAAAATAAAAACTGACATTGGCACAATTCTAATTATTCTTTGCTCTACGCATCACCACAATGGAACTGCAACTTTAATTTGAAGATATTTACATCCAAATCAGGTGAACGGTGCAGGAATTTTGCATGTGTGCCTCACACTTTTTAATGGACCAATAGTAATGGGACAAATTAACAATCATAAACCAAACTTTCACTTTTTAATAGTTGTCTGCAAATCCTTTGGAGTCAACGGTCATCAATACTGCAATGGTCATCAGTTCCTGCTTGTCCTTGGGGAGTTTTCCCTTCAGTTTTGTCTTGAGCAATTGAAACCCCTGCCAGCAATCACATCATCGATAAATACAAATGAACCAGTTCCACTGGCAGCCATACTTGGCCATGCCATGACACCACCGCCACCGTGCTTCACTGATGAGGTGGTGTGTTTTGGATTTAAACAGAAAACTGAAATGGCCCAAGGATGACAGCAAAATATTATGCACAAAAAACAGCATTGTAGCAATAGTGTTGTGCGCAATCTTACGGGCACACAATCTTACAAAATAATGAAACCTCTGTGAACCTCACAGTACAGATATTTTCTACTGCGTTTTAGTTTACGGTAAAAACGTAGAAGCTGTGGTTAAAACATCATATAGGTAATGATAAAGATCTTTAAATTGTACGACCATTTATGGCTGTTTGAAGTGTTTCACTTGAGATGAGAAAATGTAGATTACACTACAGAATTTTTTTTTTCGTACCTGCTGTCTTCTTTCTGCATGTGTCAGGCACGGTGACCAAGCAGATGTTCCGTAATGAAATAGCATAGTGCATGGAAAATGTGACAGGTCGCAAAAGTCACATGAGCCATGTGAATACATTCAATATAACCACGGAAAGCCCCTCTTCCTGTGTGTGTGGCCCATACCCACTTCAACTCCTTCTTCCTGGCACAGGTGGAAAGAATATATGAATATTTTAAACATTTTCAGCAGCTTAAAGGTGTTACAGGTGAATTAGGCACCAGGTTTCTGTGACCTGGACCCGCTCCATTCAATAAAACAATAAATGATCCGTCCACCCGAGTCTTGTTCAATTACCACAAGCCTAAAAGTCCACACTTGTCTGTCCAATAACCTCCCCTGCTGTTTTTTCCACATTACTACACGAGTCCCCGAATGGTTCCCATGAGAAACACACATACGCCCAGCACACACCTACCAGATGCATAAAATAAATTCGATTGATATCTTTATATCTTTTTTAAATAATTGTCTTTATCTGTTTCGTGCTCTTAGTTTCAACACTCAGAGATGTTAAGGTTCCTTGAGACTGCCCTTCTTATGTCATATAAGATGAAACAGAAAAATAGCAGAAGTTCAGCTCACTCTCTCTCTCTCTCTCTCTCTCTCTCTCTCAAAAAGCAAAAACTAAAAAAAAAAAAAACACCACGCCCCCAGAGTAGGGCAGGAAACTCTCTCTGTAGTGATGAGCGTGTTACAGCGAGAGAGAGCGAGTGAGTGAGCGAGGGAGGTTTTGTCTGTTCACTTTGTTCACCGGGAGGAACATGTGCGTGGTCCGATGTGAAGTCCCCGCACTTCTACGTGGCACAGAAGATACATGACTGAAAAGTGCGGCTCAAGGTAAGTCAATCCGATTTTTTTTCAACAACAAAAACAAAAAAAAAAACTATTCTAATATTTTCTATTGGGATTTTATAGCGAGCGTTATGAAAGGATATAACTAGAGGAGAAGAGGGGCGGGTCTGTACCCATGTGATGTCCAGATGACTGTGGCCTGTAGAACTTGTGATCAGGATCTGATCAGAAAGTCGAACCGATGTCAGTTTTTTCTGCCGAGGTTGAGGTTGGGATGGGTTCTTTTACCATGGAGTGCATGGAGGTTATGGGGTGGTCCACTGATCATCACGGATGGGACCCTTGCTGTCCGCTAGCGGCCCACTCCTCTTGCTCGTTTCCTTAACCAGCAGATTCAGGTTATTACTGATGAAACTGTCTGAGCGAACCACTTCTTCTTTCTACCAACACTGCTGTTCTGTCTGCTCGATTCTTGTTTTGGCTCGAAGCTGCGAGGGGTGACTTTGTGAGGTCAAGTTTGCATTCCTCAGAGAGTCCCCGCGATGCGTGACTCAGTTCTGACAAATGCGGTGAATTTCCATGCAAGCCCTCCTACCTTTCTCCATGGGACAAATCGAAGGTTTCTGACACTTTGACAAAAGGTAGCACAACTCACAACTGTAAAACCCTTTCTCTGAGGTGACAGGAACAGTATTGGGGGGACAAACGAGACCATTATGACTCATATCTGTGGTTTATCAGGAACATTTCCAGAAAATCAGCGCTTTGAAGCCAGTGGGGCGTCACCTTTTTTTTCCCCCTAATTCTGCATTTTTCTGAAAACTGGCCAAAATGAGTTCCAGTCCAATGTTTTGAGAAGTGGGGAAGAGTGCACCCATGACTGCACATCTCCATTTATATCCTGCTTGGCATGTTTGATTGCCTAATGCATGACTTTACACAGACACTGGAGGTCAGAGTCAAAGAAACGAGTCAGTCGGTCGGCCACCACTCGGCACTTGGCTCTCCCACGTCCGTCTCTCCCCGCTCCTTTCTGGAGCTGTGTAGAGCAGGGAGGCAGCAGGTCATCTTCTTCCCCCAACGGGCCACTTCTTCACTCTCCGGACCTCTGACCCATTGCCTTAATCCTTATCCCCATGATGGAGCGCCCATGAGGGAGCCTCCAAGCTTCATTTCTCAGCCTTGCCCTGAACCAAACAGATCCTCCTGTTTGGAGTGGAAAGGGAGTATTGCAGCCTTTGCCAAATGAGTCTGGTGCTTTCTGTTCCCAAAGAACACAGACACTCCCTGGGGAGCAGGGGATTTGTGTGTTTGGACACAGCGAGAAAGCCCAGCCTGCAGTGTGTTGTGTCGAAGGGCCACTGGCTGGCATCATAAGTGGGGCCAACAGCTATGAAACCATAACATACCAGTACCAGTAAGTTTGGCATATCTCAATTTTCTAGTTGTCTAGTTATATCTACACTTTTCTCTAACTATTACTCACATTTAATGCATGAATAGGACAACCATGTAAAAATGCCAGTATTATTATTATCACTGATTCAAAAACAACTTAGAGCATTTATCAGACGCCCTTATCAAGAGCGACTTACAATCAGAAGTTACAGGGACAGTCTCCCCCCTGGAGACACTCAGGGTTAAGTGTCTTGCTCAGGGACCCAAAGTTAGTAAGTGGGATTTGAACCTGGGTCTTCTGGTTCATAGATGAGTGTGTTACCCACTAGGCTACTACCACCCTTACACCATTGTTTAAGGCTACATAAATACAAGAATCTTAAATAAAGATGGCCAAACTACCTAAATCATTTTCTGACATACAAGTCGTCAGGTGTTCTTTTATCTCTTTTCAGGATTGTCTTGCATGCTTTTCTGTGCTGGTACGATAAAGGTCCTCTCTGTTCTCCATGTGTGTTTGGAAGAAGCTGAAGGCATGGAACACTACTGCGTTCTTCCCTTCAGGCATGCGGCTCAGCTCATTTCATTTCAGTCAAATGAGAGTCATTTACAGCAGACTCCAGAGTGACTCAGACCCAGAAACCGCCATTTCTACTGTATATACGCTACCTACGAGTGCAACAAAAAGTCTGCAACCCCATTCCATGTGTGCACTACAAACACGGGCTGTGTCTGCAAAGTGTAGTTGGCAGGTCTCCATACAAACCAGTTTTGTATTTTACATTTACGGCATTTATCAGACGCCCTTACTCAGAGCGACTTTGAATCAGTAGGGTTAGGGTTAATGTGTCTTGCTCAGGGACACGGTGGCAGTCGGTGGGATTAGAACAAGGGTCTTCTGGTTCATAGGCTAGTGTTTAACCCAATAGGGTTACCACCCATTGGTATTTATCAATGAATTTACATGTTATGTGGCTTCCAGGAAGGGCGAAGAAGCTGTTTGCTCAGCTAATTTAAAACAGCATCTATGAGACGTTGGCGTGTTTAGATAATGTCATGAGATCAAATCTGCACTTCCCTGGTGTGTTAGAGTGTTAGGGTACTACAGGTGCACACGTTGCACCAGTTTTAATCACATTCTCATGCACATATAAGTGGTGCAAATGCATATTTTTTGGTTAAAAAATATGCATTTTTTGTAAACTCAGGAATTAACAAATTTTTACACAAACAATTTGATTTTGAGGTAAAGATTTACTCATAAAGATTCATTGTCTATATATCTAATTATCTGTGTTATGTAAAATATAATTAACAGATAGAACTGAGCAGAGATTTCCGAAATTCTGAAAAATTGTGTTGAATGTATAAATTGAAATAAACAGCCGAGAAGAACTGAGTACAGGTTTGTCGCTGTCACAGGGCAGGTGAACTTTGGCGGGCTGCGTAAACAGGGAAGTATTTGTCCCCTCACAACAAGCACACCGGATCCTTGCCGGAATTTTACATGGGCTTATGCTCTGCTGCACTCGGCCGCTGTTTAATCGAGGCCAAGAAACAGACAGTTAACGCTGCACCTTAATTGTTGTTAATGATTGTTAATCCAGAGTCCTGGCATGGCCTTCGCTTATTAAGATGTTTTAAGGGCCATTGAACATCATCTTTCAGAATCCAGCCAGTATGCAGACTCTATTAAGAGGAAAAGGAAACCAGGTACAATAGCCAAAAGTGTCCAAATGACCTTTACTTATTCCCATTCATCAAATATCTTATGAAATATCATTTAAGTGTTTTAAGTGTTTTACGGCTATATAAAAAACACACACCAGCCAAGTCATATTGTCTTGAAGGTAAAAGAGAATGAGCTTGCTGGCACAGGTGTGAAAACCACATGGCGGTTCTACCTGTGTGCAAGCTCATGAACGTGAGAAACAGAAAATTCTGAAGAAACTGAAAAGTGTAAAATGAACCATCGCTTTCTTTCTCCCATACATGTGTGAAATTAAAGCTGTTTCTTTTTTGCAAACAAATCTCTCCAGAAGGCATGCAAACTCTCATGAGCGCTTTACGTAAATTCAGGGGCTGCATCTGACTGAATAATGACTAACAGTCGGCTGACAACAGGACACATCACAAGACTCTTTTAAATAACCCTCCCGAGTCGTGAAAACAAACCCGCCCATGGCACCTTTACTTGACATAAATAAGCAATAAAGAGTTTATTAGCGGTAATATTCCTTACGGAAATAGGAATTTCATTGAGGGCACTATTTTCAAACTGGTACTAAACGCATCATGATGCACAGAGTGTGGGGCTTGTTCATGAGGGTGAGGACAGGCGTCTCAAACGTCTTAGATAATACAACCTGATAATACAAGAAAAGCCACTTTGTAGTTATCTATGTCCTGAAGAAGAGAAGCAAACAGCCTATGAACAGATTTTATGTTTTTAATGAACAAAGTTTAAAATGGGAGGAGCTTGAAGACTGATCTCACACACATGCTACCTTCTCATTCTCATTTTTTAGCGCTCTGTTTATCAATATTTTTGTACACAATCACAGCCTGCTTTGGTCATGACAGAAATGATCTTAGAGGGCATCAGTACACTTTCATGATGTTCCTCACCATATTTTCTATTTGAATAATTTAACTGGCCCGGCATTGCGATTCTGAGGGTGTGTGGACCATGCTGGAGCCCAGCGCGCAAGTTTTTATTGCTGAATATGAAAATGAAATGCAAAGTAATGAACGAGCAGGCGGAGCAAACTCCAGCTGCTTTACCTGTTCCCCCGATGAAGCGAGGAGCCCCAAGCTACTCCACAGCGGGAGGCGTACAGAGGTCAGGCCTCATTTCTGCTTTCACTGACCGCGTCTTGCTTCTGTTTTCCAGGACCCGACCTGCCGCTGGTTCTAATAGCAGCGAAGAGGAGCACTGGACGCACCAAACAAATGGAGGCTTGAGGGGATTTTGGGGCTCTTCTGTCAGAGAGAGAAGGTGGGATCAGAGCGGCCATAAGGTCATTGTGCTATGAATGACGGCCTGGATAAGCACAGGCCACACATCGGAACGCGGGGACAGACGACCGGGCTATGTCCGCTCTGTCAGCGTGATGCTTCAACATCATCCGAGGAGGAAGCAGAAGCAACGTCGCCGCCACCCGAATCGCCAGCAACGCGGTGATTTCTCACACACAGTTGGCGGGCAGGAAAATGAATAACTCGTGCCTGAACGAGACCATCATGAAGGAATACCAGCACCACATCTACGCCGCCATCTACTCCATCATCCTCGTGCCGGGCCTCATCGGCAACGTGCTGGCGCTGTGGGTTTTCCACATCTACATAAAGGAGACCAAGAAGGCGGTGATCTTCATGATCAACCTGGCCATGGCCGACCTGCTGCAGGTGCTGTCGCTCCCGCTGCGCATCTACTACTACCTGAACCACTCCTGGCCCTTCGGCCAGTTCCTCTGCATGTTCTGCTTCTACCTGAAGTACGTCAACATGTACGCCAGCATCGTCTTCCTGGCCTGGATCAGCGTGCGCCGCTGCAGGCTCATCATCTACCCCCTGCACTACCAGTCGTCCAAGCGGAACCTGGACCGGGTGCTGTGCGCCGGCAGCTGGCTCATCGTGTGTTTGGGGTGCCTGGCGTTCCCGCTGCTGCGGCGGGGCGAGACCCCCCAGCATTGCTTCTCAGAGCTGCCCATGGTCGCCATGGCCCCAACGCACAAGCTGCTCCTCCTGGTGGCGGCCGAGCTGCTGGGCTTCTTCCTGCCGCTGGGCGTGGTGGTGAGGTGCACGTGGCTGACGGCGGGCAGCCTGCGAGAGAAGAACTGCGCGCTGCACGACAGCGGGGAGAAGCGCAAGGCGCTGAAAATGGTGCTGAGCTGCGCCGGCGTCTTCGTGCTGTGCTTCGTGCCCTACCACGTCACCTTCCCCATGCACTTCCTGGCCAAGTCCAGCGTGGAGATCGACTGCTCCTTCAGGAGGGCCGTGCTGCACTCCCACCCGGTCACCCTCTGCCTGGCCAGCCTCAACTCCTGCCTGGACCCCATCATGTACTACTTCACTACGGACGAGTTCAAGAGGCGCCTGTCGCGGCCCGAGCTGCCCGACAGCCTGCATCTGCACAGGAGGACCTCCGCCTCCAACAGCGAGAGCAAAGCCCTGCAGCTGGAGCAGGAGAGCTGAGGGTAACGCCCTGGGGGCCGAAGAGCCGCAGTTCTGACAACGTCTTCGAGGACGAGCTGAAACGTTTGCACTGTGAACAGAAGAACCAGCCGCTGAATAAAATATAGGTCTATAGCCTTCAAGCTGGTACTATTTAATATGAAACGTCTATGTGCTGTGAAGAACAACTGTAAATATCCAGAGAAGAGCTATTTAATATTGTGATAAGTGGAGAGGGAATTATGGATACCTTACCCTTTAAATGAGGAAATAAGGAACATTAAGTCTAAATTCATATTTGACTAATTGTATGCGCTGAGGGGTGAAAACCACACGGGCGACATTTTTACCTACTATACAGAACCAAAATGACAACGGCATGATTTTACTCACTAAATGACTAATTTGATTGTAATTGTGTAGTCATTTTTTTTGCAGTATAACTCATCAATGGCTTTTATACAATTTTACATATAAACCATAAGAAACCTGATTCAAAGAATTCATTTCACACTTAATGCCCATTTCACCCCTGTACAACTGTCAACATTTATGAAGCGAATCCCATGGAAAATAAAGCAATGTTGCACTGTATGTTATGAAATGTTGTTTTGAAAGAACATACACTTGACCACACGATTAAATGCATTAAAAAATCACTTTGTTTTAGAAATAGAAAAATAAGTTCTAATTTAGTCATGTCTCCGAGAGAGAGAGAGATCCCAATAACACAGACAAGGCTGAAAAATTCTGCCACAGTAACTGATGGAAATTGTGTTGAAAGAGGGGGATAAAAAAACAAAACAGCTCCCTGCGTATTAATAATTTGTCAGTGAATGGAACTCCCCATTCTGCCAGACGGCACTGATTGGGTTCTAATAAAAATGCACCGGTGTTTTATTATTATCTAAGCTTAATATGAAGCATCTCAGTTAACAATTTTAAATTAAACTACAGTGGCAAGCACCCAAAGTTTGTCAAGGTATGAAGTGGATGTCAGTCAACCCTGCGGGAATTTAATACTCATGAAAAAAGGCTACTGGAAACTAATAATGTTTTTGTACCGAGCATAAAGTGAAATGGATTTTCTAGTTACGATTGCAGGAGTGTGACAGCATGTAAAATAATCATAAACACTGTTATAAGGATCCACTCCCTGCCTCAAAATTTTTTGATTATTTAACCAGTTATCATTTACATTTACAGCATTTATCAGACACTCTTATCCAGAGCGCCTTACAATCAGTAGTTACAGGGACAGTCCCCCTGGAGACACTCAGGGTTAAGTGTCTTGCTCAGGGACACAATGGTAGTAAGTGGGGTTTGAACCTGGGACTGGGAACCTCTGATCTTCTGGTTCATATAGATGAGTGTGTTACCAACTAGGCCATTGGCTATGTCATTAGTCTGTTAATTTTACACAAGTAGCTATACTTTAGTCACTCAATCACGCTTCTCATTTTGCCTTCTTCCTTTCAACCTGAAATGGGCAGGACCTCGGCCTTAGTAGACCGCACGCGGCCTGCAAAACAAGGCCTGAGAACCCACCGGCGCTTCCTGTTCACGCTTTTACTGCAGAGGAAAGTCGAGTGGGCAGGTGCTGCAGTCCATAGAAGATGGATTTCCTGGCGCCACGAGGTGGGTGATTTAGAACGCGAGTTTCCTCTACAGCGGGCTGCGCGACGCTGCACCAGAACACACATCATCGTCACTGTACAAGTACAGTGAGCTAACGTTTTTTAACTAGGTCTGCCGAAGATGAATAAAATGTAAGTAGAATTAAATAAAAGATACAAGTCTAGAAGACGAGCTTTAAAAGTAAGCGAACAGAAAGATTGCAGAGATATTAAAAAGCAGCCCAAGTTGCCGGTTGTCACACAGGAAACTCAAGCAGCACTTCCTGCTGCTGGGCTAACGACACCGACAATAACGACTTGGCTTTATCTATGAATCATGATGCATGCCTGTAATAGTAAAAAGAAACCAAATAGCCAGAGCAGCAGTAAATTATGAAAGAATGACACATTTACATTTACAGCATTTATCAGATGCCCTTATCCAAAGCAACTTACAATCAGTAGTTACAGGGACAGTCTCCCTGGAGCAACTCAGGGTTAAGTGTCTTGCTCAGGGACACAATGGTAGTAAGCGGGACTTGAACCCGGGTCTTCTGTTTCATAGGCGAGTGTTACCCCTAGGCTACTACCACCCTGGCTCTACTACACACAAGGCCCTATGATTTACCCGGCGTGTCTGAGATTTGGATCAATTTTGCCAGGGTTGCGTTGTTACGGCTGGTATTACGTTTGTAATGCAACCTTTACATCGATGTTTAAAATTGGCACTATGCAGGGAATAAATATGACACTTTTTATTTTTTTTTAAATCTGGACAGTAGAGTTGTTAATTATTGCACAAAATGTGTTAACTAATAAATAACTAATGAAACCACTGGTTGGTGTTACCTTTAAAAAAAAAAAAAAAAAAAAAAAAAAAAAAAAAAATTAATAATATATATATATATATATATATGGCATGTTGAATCAGAACTGGCACATAACAAAGGCACAAAAGAAAATGACATCAAAGAAGAAAACGGTTTTGTCGTTACTACCAAAGAAAACTTGCAACACTCTTCTTTAAAGAAAGGCGTCTTTATTTTGACAATGCACAATTACAAACGTCATCTCATTCAATGGGTTCACATACATCATCATCTCATGCTTCTTAAAACCATTTCACCATTCCTCTCTCCCAGGGGCCTGTGGACCCCCGATCAACACACTCACGATTGTGCTCCCCACCAAAAATAAAATGAAATAAAAAATATCCCCCACACTTTCAAATCGGAGGTTTGGACATCGAATCAACAAGGGAGGGAGCACTGGGAGCGCAGCGCCAGCAGGACAACTTCATCAGTAGCATTCAGGCCGGAGCGCAGGGGTCTCATTCGCATTTATCTAGTAAAATAAACGCTCAGCTGTTAAGAGCCCGCGTTGCCTGCTAACAGGAGGAATAGATCAGTATTCAAGTCCTTAATTTGCGTTCGCAAGGAGGGGAGGAAAAAAAAAAAAAAATGGTGCCCAGATTAACCGTCTTGAGCACAGACGCCACAGGAAAACGCTGCACCGTAAGAAGAGCCGACGTGCTGAAGATGATGATGCCTGCTACATGGAATACTTGAAATGCAATTTTCTCCTTGCCGCATTTATACGAATTCGTAAAGCACAGTACACACTTCATGAGCATGCCAGGATAATACACATACCACTAGAAATTGTGTTGTGAGTGTGTGTCTTTTTACAGAAACCACACCGCATGGCCCAGTGTTCTAATTATTAATGATAATCAAACGGCCAACTTGTACTAATTATTACATATTTTTGGATCGTTTCGGTTTTCCGGTCCAACGTGTTGCTTTGCTGCATCCTTTTGTCAGAGGACGACGCAAGGCAGCGACGGAAGGCGACTTGCGAAAGTGAGTCGCCCACGAGTTCAGGGCTCCCTCACATGTGCGGGTTAACACATCCGAGGGGCGAGCGGAGGAGACGGTGCCAAGGGAGGGCGGGAGAGAGAAAGCGTGTGATTGGCCGTTCGGGGCGGCGTAGTACATTTACTGGAAGGACTTTGCGGGTGTGAGGAACTTGAAAGTCGTTCGGTTTGCACTGCACCAGTTACAAGCTGGTGTGCTTATTTAACGGGTGGTTTCTGTCCAAAGCGGCAACATCTGTGGGACGTCCTCTTTTAAAAAAAAAAAAAAAACAAAAAAAAAACCCACACATACACATCACAGGGAAACAATGAGCTTCATAGATTTTTTTTTTTTTTTCCTTTTTAAACACAAGACACAGCCACTAGGGGCAAATAAGCGGTCAACATTGAAGGACATGAGCATAAAGCAAGATGCCACCTGGGGTTTGGACGTACTAACGGAACCATATAAATTACTTTAAATTCATCTAAAAGCAGACCACTACAGTACGTACGCTGATATTATGGGCGCTGGAAAAAGCCTGAAGACCCACAGCACCAACACGAGGGGCCGCGGAGGGGAGGGAGACCCGCGGCCACTCGCCTCCAGTCACACGACAGGGTTAATCTACAGCAACTCAGGGGTTGATTTTTCCAGTAAGAATACTCTTGCAGTACACAGGACGCAACACTGAGAGTTAGGGTAGCAGGCGGATCTGATAAACCCTCTGGCCAATCAGAGCCAGAGGTCGGGATGTACTAGAATCTATATTAAGCAGGAGAAAAATCTGCTTGTTACATTTGGAAACCAAAGGATAGGAGGGGAAAAAAAAAAAAAAAAACGGAATCCGCAATGACCAAAAATATATATATATTTATATATATTGAAGAAATGCCTCTGTAACCAAACGTCTCCTGCAGCAGGTGAAAGACAGCCCTTCTCCTCCCCTCTCCTACTCTCACGCTCACCTGGCTGACCCCCGACCCCTGGAACAGGTGGAGAGGGGAAGCCCAGCTCAGCTACGCTTGCCTCCCTCCTGTGCGCCCTTTATCGACCTCAGGGCTTGCAGATCTTGGTGGCGGTCACAAACTTGTTTTCAAAATGGCGGATGGTGAAGCAGTCCTCTGCGGAACGTTTCTGGATTCCTTTAGAAGGGGGAACCAGAAAACAACTAATGAAACACAAAATAACGCTGGCTGCATTAATCAGAACGATCAATTGAGATCAAATATATGAGAATAACATACTCAAGTCAGAGAACACGATGCTAATCACTTTGAATTATCATTATTTTTTTTATTTTTTTTACCCATAAGCTCAGAGCGACGCTGCATCCTGTATGTTTCCTTCCCATCACACAGATGGTAGATGTAGAACCCCAGCTGCGCCACGTCATCGATGCGCTCCGTCACCACCAGGTCCTCATGCACCAGGTACGTCTTGTAAGAGCCAGACTGTCAACACAACATCAGTTCTTATTATTCTGTTCACAACGTCACACGATGCAAAACAACTGCAATAGAACCTGCTGCCTGCTCCTGTTAAGGCTGATTAATGCTGAACCAGAAGACCCCAAAGTCACAGGGGTCCCTGTAACTACTGATAGTAAGACACTCTGGATAAGGGCATCTGATAAACGAGAGAGCAGTAAGTCCATTGCTATACTATTCAGTTTGTATAGCGACATCTAATGGTCATTTTGTGAATGGTTCTACAGGATGAGATTAACTTTTCCTTTATTCCGGTCATTCAAAAAAAAAAAAAAAAAAAAAAAAGGACAGTCAGTGCATACTTACCATGAGCTGCATGAAGAGGTCCATGAGGTCCTGGGGGGGAAGGACCACCGAAGTGTTGAGCGGGATAACAAAGCAAGTCCTCATGTTCAGGTCCAGGTATGCAGTCAGTTTCTGCTCAAAGACAAGAATTTCAGAAAAACCTTCAAATCTCTAGTTGGTTAAACTGTGTTGGTTAAACTATATATATATATATATATATATATATATATATATATATATATATATATATATATATATATATATATATATATATATATATATTAGCAGTACTATGCAATCTAAGACACAAAACACTCCATAGTGATTGTTTTAAGATTTGATTCCACTACCTGCAGCACACAAGAACAGTCTATTAAAATGTATTCTCAACGTGACTAAATGCAACAGAAAAGTTCATAGATTGCTAAAAGAATGACCCTGGTGTATTCGAAGAGACATTCTTACCCTTTGAAAGTCATGAAGGATGTAAGCAGGGTCGCCCTCCCCAAAGCGGGGTGTCGGCACGTTGATGATGGCGATGTTGTCCCGGATTTCCACCTCCTCATCGATGCGGGGCAGGTAGTACGGCTCCCTCACGTCCTCGTTGTCCATCTCGGTGAAATGCATGGCTCCGTGGTAGAGCTTCTACTCATGGAGGGGAAAAAGGATGGACTGAAAGCGGCTGACGAGCGGCTTTGATGGAATAGACAGGTCTGCAGCTCTTACCTTGGGAGTGAAATACCTGTACACACAGGCCCCGCCAACAATGAGGCCAGTCAGGATGAAGGCCAGTCCAAGCAGCGTGAGCAGACAGCGCCCGGTGGAGCTCTCATGGTTATAGACAGAGGCCGTCTCTGGGTCCTTAGCATTAAGAGTTAAGAAAATATGCTTGCAATTAATATTGAATACTATTAAATAATTATGTATTACCATTCAATTTATTATTTATTGTTCACATTGCAAATGACTCTGGTAGCTGGAAATGTGTGTTAATGAAAGAATATCTGTGCACATTCAGAGAGAAGTTCCAGTGGAATGATGCTTCGCAATCAAAAAAAAGTTGGCAACCCTATTAGATATATACACCATAGATATACACTTGTTGTATTTTTAAATCGCCAAAAATCTGAAATCCCTGTTAACTTAATGTTTATAATAGAAAGTTATTATTATAAAATAATAATCGTGATTACAATATTGATACAAAATATGACGATTATCATTTCGCCCATAATCGTGCAGCCCTGCCCAACTGTGTCAACGTAAAGAATTTTAAGGGAAAAAAATTCGCTTTGCTAAGTGACTTTAGTAAAATCTGAAAGCGGCAGGACAGAGTAAAGCAGCAACGAAACGTGCCAAACTCTCGCCAGCACCGCGTCTGGTGCATCGGCAGACGTGGGTTCGACTGAATCGTCAATGCCTATTTATTGCTTCTCAACGAACTGGGATTACGAATGAATAATGCACGCAGCCGTGCAACCGGTGAGTTAGACTGGACGTTTCACAGACGCGAACAAACGTTTAATGCGCTTACGTCGCGTTACGTAAAGCGGCCGGGGCCTACAGCGGCGGCGGCGCCGCGCATGACGACAAAAGCGACGGGCGTTGGAAAAGGATGTCAGTCGCACCTTCTCAGAGACGAGCTCCACCTTGCCGAGGGCCTTCTGCGCCAACGCGGAGTTAAAGGCGATTTTCACCATGGTGCAGCGACTGCGTACACGGCCGTACTCCGAAACGGGCGTCGGGCTCCTCGGCGCGGTGACGCACTTCTTCAGGAGCGCCGGCGACTTCCGGTCACGTGAGGCCCGGCGCCACGCCCCCCGTGCGCAGTAAACTATACATTATAAAGGCTGATGTCGATAAAGTATATATGTATAAAAAATAAATGTAGAAAAATTTTCAGTCTATAAATTGACCCAGTCGATTAATGTTCGTTTTTCTTACACAATTTTATATTCCGAAGCAAAAAGCTAAACCTAAACCTTAAAAAAGGTTTGTCGGAATCTAAATCAGATCATTTTTATTTTATAAGTAAGGAACTAAAAATTATTGCAATAACATATTGCAAAACACCACTGACCTACTATCTTAAAAAATGACGCATAAAGCTGAAAATGAACCGAACTAAATTAATTTAAAATTAATAAAGGTTGATCTTATCTTATCTTTTTTTGTATGCTTAATTTTTTTTATCTAGAACTAGGCAGCGTGTTGTCATGTAATTTGTTCAGATGTCATCAAGTGTAGCTTGTATTATATCTCAACGGTTAAGCAAAGATGTGCAAATACACATTATTTTAAATTAAAGATAAACAAGCTCGATTACAACCATCGATAAAGGCTGTTGTTATGCTGAGAAACAATTTCATGTCGCAGTAACAATACTAGTCGCGAATTATTCAATGATTCTGGCGCCGCCCTGTGGCCGTGTTTGGGAACGCAGCGCCTTGTGACGCCGCACGGTAGCCTTGATTCGTGTGAAGCTGAGGAAGCTGCCTGAAAAGCCCCAGAAATCTGCATGGCATTTCTGTAGCTACTCGTATTCCCACTAAAGGAACTGACGGCTGGGTTCCTCTGAAGGCAGCGAGCCTGAAGAGTCGGGAGTTTTTGTTACGCCGTGCTGGCCTCCCCCTGCCGCCTTTCATTACGCTCAGCACACAGGGCCTCTCAGATGCATTCGCCTGCGTACGGGGTTTCAGCGGTGCTTTCAGCAGTAGGTCTGTGGAGGTGGGCCTGGGGAAATAGCGCAGTGGGAGTCGCGGCTGTCACCGTGTCAGTCTGCGGTGAAATGAAACCGAACGTGATTTTCCCCTTTTTAAATCTTATTGAGTGCCCCTCTGTTCCCAAAATAAAGTAAATGATCTGCTGGCCTGTGCGCTCCGCTGCTTCCTGAGGTGCCTACAAAAAAAAGGTTTTAAACCCTTAAACATCAATATGAAATTACTGCCGGGTTCAAGGTGGTCTTCTGGTTTTACTTTACGGTATCTTGAGGGTAAATAAACAACTGCAGTGTGCTTGCTCTCTGGTTCTATTGGAACATGGGGCAGGAGTCCAAACTCTACTGTACATTCAACATCTCATCTTTTCACACACGCCCCCCTCCCAGCTTTGACATTTCCTACGTTCAACAGGAAAATTTGGACCGGTAATCGCAACTGGCTTGTAAATAAACATTGCCGCTGATTTGCGCCAGGGTCCAGGCAAGGGCCCTTCAGCATGCTGACAGGGCTAAGTGGCCCTGAAAGCTAGGGAACCGTCTTACAATTTGTTTGAAGTCTTTAATCCTGCATACATATGTGCAAAAGAGGAAAGGATTAACAGCACGGTTCCAGTGGTAGTCCTTCGAGCGGCAGGAGAGTCCGATAGAAAAATGGAACCATCTCTACCCTGACGCATCTGCATGTGTTGAATCCCCATTTGTCATCAGAGAGAGTCCCTAAGCCTCCATGTTCACATTCATAGACTGAGATTTTATCAGAGGTGTCGAAAGTACGCATATTCTTCACTCAAGTACAAGAATAGATATCTCTGTTTAAAAAGACTAGTAAAAGTTGAAGTATTGACTGAACTTTTTTACTCAAGTCTTTACGAAGTACAAAACCATCGTCTTTTCCAAGTGCAAGCAGAGAAAAATTAAGTGAATTCAAAAACGTAGTTGCTCAATCTTCTCTAAAAATTTAACTTTTAACTTTTTTTGTAAAGAACATGGATGCAATGTTAAATGTTAATTTAAGATTTATTCCATTTTATACTTATACTACTATTTATATATATATTTAATTGGTCATTAAGCATAAATAAAGTTTTCTTTTATTTGATTTGCACATTATGCACTTACCTGGTTTTCATCAAAGACACATTACATTACAACTTCTAACTTTGTGGTGTTCTGGTTCATTCCTACCTCATTTGTAATACATGTAACATTGTACAGTACTTGTATGTAGCCATTGTATTGAATGGTTTTGTATGTTCTAGTCTAGCTGTCGTGTCCCTGCCCTGGTAGGCCTTGGTCACTATAGGCCGTTCTTTGACATGAACTGAATCTGGACTATATTCCACCTTGTTCACCTGTGTCTTGTTTCTACCTTACCCATTATAAAACATTGCCCATGTCCATGCTTGGTCTCATCCATGTCTGTCTCTGT